>NW_025380535.1:0-2945 GCF_016433145.1 Gracilinanus agilis | reverse complement strand
TATGTATATGTGCATGAATGTATGCATATATGTATATATATATATATTTCATTCCCTTTTGTGAGCATTGTAACATAAGCACAATAATGCTAATTCATAGTTATAATGTTAATACCACAGTTTCAGACATTTTACATTTTTATTAAAATCAACATGAAATTCTTTTTTTTTAATTGTCTTTAGAATATTTTCCATGGTTACATGATTCATAATCTCCCCCTCCCCTTCTATGTAACCTTCCCCCTCCCAAAGCCATTTTTCATTTTTTTGGCCACTACAAAGAGTGCAGTTATAAATATTTTTGTACATGTGTTTTTCCTTAGGATCTCTTTGGGATATAAACCCAACAGAGGTATGACTGAATCAAAGGGCAGACAGTCTTTTAAAGCCCTTTGGACATAGTTCCAAATTGCCATACAGAATGGTTGGATCAATTCACATCTCTATCAGCAATGCATCAATGTCCCAATTTTGCCACATCCCCTCCAACATTCACCACTTTCCTTTTGTTAAAGTGGTTAAGGTTCTGTTATTTATTAATACAGTGGATCACTGATATTCAACCAAGTTGTGAAGGACAGAGGCTTACTTTCCACAACTGCCTGATAAAGCCCCACTGAAAGATGATGGAATTCCTTGAAAGGCTAAATGCCCTAGTAACAGTTCCCTTAGGAATCAGTTGGCCTTGATGAACTAGGAAGATGATCTTAACTTTCCTGGACCTGATTAGTGTTTATAATCCAAGCACAAGCTTGATCTTGAAGTTATTGGATCAGCTAGGCTTGCTTCCAAGATCTGAGTTACCAAAGAGATGATGACTTTGTCAGAAGCCAGCTTGTAACAAGATAAGAAAAAAGTGGGAGGAGAAAATGTCTGGGCATGACCCTTTTAAGAGTTTAACTACAAAGGGCTAACAAGATTTAGGATCATTTGGAGTTAGAAGGATCAAGTTAGGTGTTTTTTCAGAAAAGGGAAGACAGGCATGTGTATAGGCATTAGAGAATAAGCCAGTAGACAGGAAGATATTGAAAATAAGTGGAAAAGTGCAGATGAGGAAGGATAATTTTTTGAAGAGATGCAATGGGATGAGACCATTAGGATAAGTACAGACTTAAGTTTTGTAAGGAATTACATTTATGGAGTTGACTAAAATATGTGAGAATCCTAAATTAATATTGTGGTCACTGATTTAAAATATCATAACTCAGGTCAAAATGACTTTTAGCAGCTTTTATTTACAAAGAGGTGGAGAGAGTAAAAGTAGAGAAATACAAAAAGAGGATAAAGAAGATGTCTACCCTATCATACTAAATATTGCTCTGGTACTTGGCTTAGCCCTAGCAGGGCTTAATCCTCAACCATAGGACCCAGAGTTCCACCACAGGGCCTCCTTTAAGAAGGGAAGGCCTTTCTGAAACTAATCTATCTCCAGACACCAAGAAAGTAAGGCCACCTACTCACTCACCCAAGAGTCAGTCCAAGAGCCAAGGTCCCAAGTTGAAGCTCCATGCCACATTCCCAGTTCAAGATGCTCCATGCTGCATTTCCAGTTCATCCTCCAAGCTCCAGATTCAGGTCAAAGAGGAATTCCAAAAAACTATCTCCAGAATACTGTTTGAAGGAGACTCTCCCAGCTGAAGAAGTTCAGTACTTTTATATGGTAAGTTAATAAAGCAGAGAGGATTGTCTTGTGAGCAATCAGGACCCAGGCTATTATCAGTTTTTTCCACTTTTAGTGCTTATTTTATGGAGATATTTTTGGTTTTTATGGGAGGTTTTAGGAGGGCAAAGAAACTTCACACTCTGCCATTTTCCCCAGTAATGAACTTTAGAAGTATGCAATAATAACAAAAACATTAGTGGATTCAATAAATAAGATTGATTTTTGGCTTTATTTTTCAGGGACAGTGCACAAGCCTGGACTTTAGGCAAGTGATTGACTTAATGTTCTAACAAAGTGTCAATTTAGGCATGAGCATTATAATAAAGTTATATGGATTAGGCACATCTTGATTTAAAAATCACAAATATCAGACTGTGAGCATTGAGGTTTCAAATGTTTATTGAACAGAAATACACATAAGAATCTTCTATTCAAAACCTATAGCTTTAATAGTCTGTTAAATATGTTAGCAGGACAAAAAGCCAATAAAAAACCAACATAAAATATTACAGGATTTTTTCTTGAATATATATTATTCTTCCTTTAAATAAAGAATTCTACAAAAGCTTTCAACTGCTTCAACTACATGTCAAATTATCCATTTTGTCAGTACAATCAACTCTCTGCGATCCTAATAGAAAAGATCTTTATATTTTCATACTTTCCAAAACTACCTACCAGAAACAAATGTAGAATATGAGTTTCTGTTACACAAGTAAATGTGGAAGCATCACATTGACTTGTTAGAGGGCTCTTTGCTTCATACAAAATATCGATATAAAAGATTTCCAATGAGATGATATTAAAAGATTTAATGATAATATTGTCCGAAGGTTGTGATTCCTATTTATTCTTTATTAGTAAAAAATAACTAACATAAGTGATTATGCTCTAGATTCCCAAAACTTTTTAGTATTTAATATATCTTTGCTGAAATTCTAGAGAGAGGTATATGTGCGTAGAAAAGATTTTTGGTAAACTTTTTATGAAGGTATTACAATAATATAAAAATTGTAATCTTTTCAAATAGAATGACATACTGGAGAAGTGGTGCCATATTAAGAGATTTTGGACTTATAATGAACTTTTATCTTTTATTCTATAATATTTTTATTTTCATAAAACAAGCAAGAAATGCATTTTAGTTCAGGTTTTAGCTAAGATGTACATATTTCTTAATCATACTACATGAAAATAGTATAAGCATTTTAAAAATTCTTAAGCTTTTGGGTTCCGGGTTAAGATGGCGGCAGAGTAAGAAGCAGCTCTTAACCTCTCCTGA
>NW_025380534.1:0-5639 GCF_016433145.1 Gracilinanus agilis | reverse complement strand
TATATAAATATATATATATACATATATATATATATGTGTATGTATGTATATAGCGAACAAATAGGATTCATACCAGGAATGTAGGGATGATTTAATATGAGGAAAACTCCCAAACTAATTATGATTATATCAAAAGATACAAAGCCTTTGATAAAATACAACACTCATTCCGATTAAGAAACAGTGGGAAGGGGCAACTGGGTAGCTCAGTGGACTGAGAGTCAAGCCTACAGACGGGAGGTCCTAGGTTCAAATCTGGACTCAGACACTTCCCAGCTGTGTGACCCTGGGCAAGTCACTTGACCTCCATTGCCCACCCTTACCACTCTTCCACCAAGGAGCCAATACACAGAAGTTAAGGGTTTAAAAAAAAAAAAAAAGAAACAGTGGGAAATACAGGTATAAATGGAGTTTCTCTTTAAATGATACAAAGCATCTCCCTAAAACCATTAATAGAAGACTTTCCAATAAAATCAGAACTGAAACATCAGTTTAAATCAACAGTTATTAATAAACATAGTATTAGAAATACCAACAATAGCAATAAAAGAAAAAGAAGGACTTAGAATGGACAAAGGTTATAAAATTATCTCTGCAGATGACATGATGATATATAGGGAAAATCTTAGAAATTCAACTAAAAAGTAATTGAAACTATCAATAATTTTGGCAAAGTAGCAGGATATAAAATAAACCCACAAAAATCATCAGAATTTTTATATATTACTAACAAAGTCCTGCAAGAAGAGATAGAAAAACAATATTCCATTTAGAATAACCACAGACAGAATTAAATACCTGGGAGTATTCCTGCCAAAACAAACCCAGGAATTATATAAACATAACTATTAAACACTTTTTATACAATAAAATCAAATCTAAATAATTGGAGAAATATTCATTGGATGGACTGAGCCAATGTAATTAAAATGACAGTCTTATCTAAATTAATCTACTTATTCAATGTTATATCAAACCAAATTATCAAAAAATTAACTTATTCATCTAGGAAAAAATAACAACAAAATTCATTTGGAAGATCAAAAGATCAAGAATATCAAAAGAATAACATTTTTTAAATCTAAAGAAAGGAGGTCTGATAAAAACCAGATTTTAAACTGTATTATAAAGCAATAATTATCAAAACTATCTGGTACTGGCTAAGAAATAAAAGGTAGATCAGTGGAACAGAACAGACATACAATGAACAATAGTAAAAGATTACAATCACCTTGTATTTAACAAAAGTTTAGATCCAGACTATTGGGATAAGAAATCACTATTTGGTTAAAATTGTTAGGACAGCTAGAAAGTAGTTTAGCAAAAACTAGGCATTTTTCACTAGTATTATTCACTAAGATAAGATCAAAATAGATACATGAGCTAGACATAAAAAGAGATATAAGCAAATCAGAACAGGGAACTTACTACCTATCAGATTTGTGGATAGGAAAGGAATTTTTGAGTGAACAAGAGATGGAGAGCATTGTGAGATGTAAAATGGCTAATTTTGAGTATATTAAGTCGAAAAGTTTTTGTACAAATAAACAAATATTGCCAAGATTTAAAAACAGCCCTTTGGATAGAAATCTCATATCTAAAATAGAGAATTCTGTCAAATTCATAAGAATAAGAGCCACCTCCCCAGTTGACAAATAGGCAAAAGATATGAACAGAAAATTTTCAGATGAAGAAATCAAAGTTATATATAGGCATATGAACAAATACTCTAAATCACTACTGATTAGAGAAATACAAACCAAAGCAATTCTAAGATATCATCTCACATCTATCAGATTGACTAAAATGACAGAAGAGCAGAATGACAAATGTTGGAGGAGACAAGGAAAACTGGGAACAGTAATAATACACTGTTGGTGGAATTTGTAAACTGACTCAACCATTTGGAGAACAATTTGAAATTAAACCAAGAGTTTAGCAATACTTTCCTGGGTCTGTTTCCCAGGAAGATTAGGGGGAAAGGGAAAGAACTTAAATGTTTCAAAATATTTATAGCAGCTCTCTTTGTGGTGGTAAAGAACTAGAGTTGAAAGGATGTCCTTCAATTGTAGGAATGGATAAATGAACTTTGTTACATAATTGTGATGGAATACTACTATGCCATATGAAATGAATAGATTAATTTTTTTTAACTTGGAAAGAACAAATGAGATAATGAAATGAAGCAAGCAGAACAAAGAGAATATTATACACAGTACATTCTATATAGCTATTTGAAGAATGGATAATTTCATTAAAGATAATGACAACAAAGAGAAACCATACCAAATTTTTTGTACTCAACCAAAACAATTGTAAAGGAAATTTTTTCTCTAAACACTTTAATCATCTACAGAAAAAAAAGAATAAATTGAAGAACTGGACAAAAAGACCTAGAAAATCAACAAACAGTGAAAAAGGAGAATGTACAAAAATGAAGATCAAGTAAAAATATTATTAGCAACAAATTATTTTGTCCAGCTGTGTGTCAATAAAACCAATAATCTAAATGGCAAAGATAAATATTCACAGAAATATAAAAAACCCATATTAACAGAACAAGAAATAGAGAAGGAAGAGTCTATAGGATAATGGGCAAGGAAATAAAAGGAGGAGTTGACATAAAGGGAAAGAAAGGGGAATTTTGTTTCTACAAAGGGAGGGATTATCACTGAAGAATGTACCTATGAGGAAAGAGAGACAGTTTATAAGAAGATGGGGACCTTATAATAAGTACAATCTGAATAGATTTAGCACTTAGAAAGACTATCTAGACTGATCCAGAAGAGGAATCGGAGTTCCTGGAACACCCAAAAGAAATTGGAAGGCAAGGACCTAGGGTGGAGCTTACATGGCAAATAGAGGAGATGGCAAGGGTTAATAATGAACTGCCCAATCAAGTACATAAGAAAATTGCTACTATGAGGCAATATCCTCTCTATCATAGACAGGAACTGATTTTTCAAAAAGAGAAGCCCAACAGAAAAAGTGGGAAGGGGAGAAAAATAGATAATGCATTAACATAGAAACTATTTAGAAGAGGGAACGCAAGATCTTTATTTCTGTGAGATATTTGGAGAATGAATGAGGACTAAATAATGGCCATGATTCAAAGAATAAAAGGCTAGAAAAGATAGAAAGGGAAAGGGAAAGAAACCATTCTTAGAAAAAAGTGGAGCAAATGATATCTTAAAGACTAATAAACAAGTTGAAAGGGAAAAGAAGGGGATTTTACTTGGCTGCTATAATGTAAATATAGTCTTGATACCCAAACCAAGTAGAGTTAAAACTAAAAAAGGAGGGGGCAGCTGGGTAGCTCAGTGGAGTGAGAGTCAGGCCTAGAGACAGGAGGTCCTAGGTTCAAACCCGGCCTCAGACACTTCCCAGCTGTGTGACCCTGGGCAAGTCACTTGACCCCCATTGCCCACCCTTACCAATCTTCCACCTATGAGACAATACACCGAAGTACAAGGGTTTAAAAAAAAAAAAAATAAAAGGAAACTATAGACCAATATCCCTAATGAATATTGAGAAATTTTAAATAAAGAGATATAGATATAGATATAGATATAGATATAGATATAGATATATGCCAAAAGACTACAACAATCATTCACAAAGACTATGCTCTATGATCAGGTTGGAATATATCAAGCATGCAGGGTTGGTTCAATATTAGGAAAACTATAAACATAATTGCCCATATAAATAGCAAAAACAAGAAAAATCATATGATGATCAATAGATAAAAAAAAAGCTTTTGACAAAATATTGCACCTTTTCTTAACAATTAAAAATAGGAATAGCAGAATTTTCCTTAACATAATAAATAATAAGTAACTGGGGAGCTAGGTGGCATGGCAGATAAGAGTCCTGAGTCTGGAGTCAGGAAGATCTAGTTTAAATACAGTCCCAGACACTAGTTGTATGACCCTGAGCAAGTCACTTAACCCTGTTTGCCTCAGTTTCCTCATCTGTAAAATGAGCCGGGGAAAGAAATGGCAATTCATTTTAGTATTTCTGCCAAGAAAACCCCAAAAAGGGATCATGACCAGTCAGACATTACCAAAAACATCAATAAACAGTATGTATCTAAAACCAAATCCTAGCATCATATGTAATGAAAATAAAACTAGTGGTCTTTCCAATGAAATCAGGAAGAAAGAAAGGAAGCCCATTATTACCACTGTTATTTTACATTTGTTACCAGTAGCTTTGCTTGGTTTTAACTCCATTATCAACTTCATCATGCCCCAGCACTGGGTACCCTAGCACCTCCTAAACCCCACCCCCTTTCAGCTTCCTTTTATTTATTATTTTCCTGCCTTAGAATGTAAGCTGCTTAACAGTAAGAACTTTCTTTTTCTAATTTGTATCCCCAGGACTTAGTACAATTCCTGGCACATATTAGGTACTTAATAAACATTTACTAAATTGTATAATATATAATATTAGAAATGCTAACTATACTAATGCAAGGAAAAAAAAGAAATTAAAGAACTATAACAGTGATGGTGCACCTATGGCACAGGTCCCAAAGATGGCACACAGAGCACTCACTTAGGCACGCATGCTGCCCTTTCCCAACCCTCCCTCCCCCAGAGTTGTTACTAGAAAAGCAGAAGGATTTGGGTGGAGCTGCTCCCCTCCCCCTCTCCACCATGCCTGATGACATTTTTTTCCACATCCCTGTCCCTCTGCCCAGCAGCCAATGGGAGCACACAGGATTAGGTAAGGTTGGCAGCTCACAGGTGGCAGAACTGGAGGGGAGCAGAGCGCTGGGGCCACTCCCTTCTCCTTCTCTATGTGTGCTGAAGACATTCCTGACTTCACCTGTTCCTCTGCCCAAAGGGAGTACCTTCTCCCACCTCTGTGTGGGGTAGGGGGGAGGTGCCTGGCATTCAATGTGGGGGCAGGGCATGGCACATGGTCTCTGGGAGGGACAGGTGGTAGGGCACAGCATGGCACATAGTCTCTAAAAGGTTCGCCATCATCAGACTATACATAAGCAAGGAAGAAACAAAATTATTGCTGTAGATACATTTAAAGAACCTTAGACAGTGGAAAATTAATTGAAACAAAATCTTGAGAAAATTTTCAGGACATAATATAAATCACCATATACCATCTGCATTTCTGTATACTTCCTAAAAACTCAGCAAAAAGAGACAGAAATTTTACTAAAAATAACCATAGAATATATAAAGTACTTGGTATTTTACTTGTTAAGATACACATAGGAATTATATGAATACAACTACAAAAAACTTTTTATGGAAATAGATAGACCTAAAAATTTGGGAAAACGTTCATCATTTATGAGTAGGATAATCCAATATAATAAAAAATGACTATTTTACTTAAATGAATAGACTTATTCCATGTCAGACCAAATGATCAAATAATTATTTTATTGAGTTAGAAAAAATTGGGGAAGAGCTGAACAAATAATGATATGTGAATATGATGTAATACCACTATGCCACATGAAATAATGAAGAGAACTATTTCAGAGAAACCCAGGAAGAATTATATGAACTGATTAAGAATAAATGTGCAGAACCAAAAAACCAATTCATACAATTACAATAGGACTAATACCTACATATATATCTGTTATAAATATATATATATATACA
>NW_025380533.1:0-2157 GCF_016433145.1 Gracilinanus agilis | reverse complement strand
TATATATAGAGAGAGAGAGAGAGAGAGAGAGAGAGAGAGAGAGAGAGAGAGAAAGAGAGAGAGAGAGAGAGAGAGGAGACTCTCAAGAGGAGAGTCTATTTCACTTTTGTCTTTGCATACTCAGTGCATATCACAGTTGATGGCACATAGTAGGTTCTTAATAAATGCATTCTGATCGATTTTTTTGCTATTTTTCTTTTCTTTATTTATTTAATTATTTTTAAAATATTTTTTCCATGTTTACATGATTCATTTTCTTTCCCTCCCCTCTTCCCTCCCCACTCCTGGAGCTAACAAGCAATTCCACTAGGTTATACAAGTGTTATCACTTGATACCTATTTCCATATTATTCATTTTTGGATGATTAATTGATTATTGATACAAAAGGTCCCTAACTTCATTTTCCCCCACTCTCTCCCTCTGTCAGCTAATACAAAGACAGAAATATCATGAAGAAAAGAAAGAAGCAGATTCCTATGTCTTTCTCATTAGCTTTCAGTTGTCATAGCTAGTCTTTGTTTCTACAAGAAATACAATAAACTTTCCATAAATCCATGTGATCGGCTTCATGAAGGCACCCTTGCACCTTAGGGTCTTAGGAACTCCCTTCTATTTGATTTCATGAGTTGCAGTTGAGTATAGCAGTAGTTATTTAAAACAACTTTCTATTTAAGAAACCCAGCTTGTTGCAGGGGCTAACTGCTTCTACAAAGAAACCACCAATAAAGAAATCATGTAGACTACCAATGTCCCTTATGCAGAACAGAATATTGTGTCAGCAAATTATTTATGAAATAAAACTAGGTTCATGAGAAAGAAACAAAAAGGGAAAGAGGAGATGTCAATGTGTCTACACTGGCCACTCATTCTTCTGTGTTCCTAAATGCCTGGGTTGCAAAATCAGACAAGACAGCTTTTCCCAAATCAGGACTTGTTGACACACAGATGTTTGACAGACAAAGATCTAGGGGTACTAGTGTGCTTCAAACTTAATATATGTCAACAGTGTGGCCTGGCAGCCAAGAATGCTAGTGTAATGTTAGATTGTGTTGAGAGGCAGAGCATCCCAGAATGAGGACGTTTCATCGTATTATTTTGCCGTGGTCAGACCGCACATAGACTATGATAACCAGTTGAGGTCATCCACATTTAGGAAGTATATCAAAGGATACTCTGAATTATTCAGATAAAGGTAAAAATGAAGGGAGTTGAAACTCTGCCATATGGGCATCAGTTAATGAAACTAGGGAAATTAATTCAGAAAACGGCAGATGGTTGGCACAATGGACAGAACAGTGGGCTTCAAGTTAGAAAGACTCCTCTTCCTAAGTTCAAATCCAGCCTCAGACACTTCGAAGCTGTGTAAGCCTAAGCAAGTCATTTAACTCTGTTGGCCTCAGTTTCCATATCTGTAAAATGAGCTGGAGAAGGAAAAGGAAAAACTATTCTAGTGTCTCTGCCAAGAAAACTCTAAGTGGGAGTCACAAAAAACAGTCAAAAATGACTAAATGACAACTCAGAGAAAAGATTTGGGAGGAAAGGTTATCTTGTTTTCCACTGTTTGTAAAGCTGCCATATAGAAGAGGGATTAGTCTTATTTCACAAACCCCAAAATGGTAATACCAGGATAAATGGTTGGAAGTTACAAAGACATGTAGATTTAGACTTAATGTAAGGACATTTTTCTTTACCTATTAGAGCTATCTCAAAATTAAATGGGCTGCTTTTTTTCTCTTACTTGAGGTCTTCAAGGAAAGGAGAGTTTACCACATTTGGAATGCCATAGGGAGCATTCTTGATCAAGTTCAGAACAGGTTGAACTAGCTGGCCTCTAAGGAACCTCGCAGGCAGACATTCTCTGGATCTGTAATCATTATTTCATAGGGCTTTGATAATAAGCAAGCAAGGGAATGCATGTGAAAGTTTTTTTTGACATTGTTAACAAATGGCAAATACAAATGGAAGTTATGATAATGATGATACAATCAGAAGCACATTACAGGGGATTATTTTAAATTAATGTAATCTTCATTCATTCACATCAGAACATTTTACTCTTCTATTTATTTCATTATAGAGTGGAGTACAAGACCTACCTATGGAAAGGAAAGGAAAGGAAAGGAAAGGAAAGGAAAGGAAAGGAAAGGAAAGGAAAG
>NW_025380532.1:0-7009 GCF_016433145.1 Gracilinanus agilis | reverse complement strand
TTTTTTTATAGAGCAATTGATTTTTCCTTTTTCTCATCTTGTACTGGAAGTACATATATAATCATTATTTACCCTTTTTTTTTGATTCTACAGCGAAATAAGCTCAATGCAAATACCTGAGCCTGAGCCTGAGACTATGGGATTGTAATTTAATGCCTCTCTGATTCCAGGAGAAGTGCCGAGCCACATGGTCAGAGACTTGACTAAGAATCTGCATGAATTGCAGTTCTATGCCAATACTTGAAGGCTTGAAAATTGGGGTTTGAGTCCTGGAGTCCCAGTCTTTTCTAAAACTTTAGAGGACGTGGGTCCCCTCAACTTAAATTCCTAGTGAAGCACCTAAGATTGGCTATCATTTAATGGCTCATTCCCTGAGAAGGTGCAGGGAAAAATCGGATCAAAGAAAGGCATTTCCCTTATTCCTATATATATATATAGAGAGAGAGAGAGAGAGTAAATGGCAATTTTTCTGTAGTCCTGGCTTTAATTGGGTAATTGCAAACTGCTTAAATCAATTTAATTAGGCCTTGGTCCAAAGGCCTAAGTTTATTTTCCTTACATTTTTTTTTGCACATTTTACATTTCATTCACAAGTTAATTTTTTCTTTTTTTTTTTTTGAATTTTATTCTTTTTATATTTTTTATTATTTCTTTTGCCAATTGATTTCATGCACCCCCGTGACTCACTTAGCCATGCATCCTTGGCTGACTTTTTCAGGGGATAGTGTGTTAGTTAAATATTTTCCTCACGGGGGTGTGTGTTAAGTTTTTATAATCAAAATGTCTGAACTATAATCTATATTGCAAGTCAATTTTTACTCCTTTCAAAGTAAACTCAGGTGGATAATGTTAATTCTCAGAAGGAAATGTGTGTTTTATAATCTATAATGTAAAGTTTAATTTCTTTGAAAGTAATTTCAGGATAAGGATTTTGCCATCTCCCCAGAATCCAGACAACGAACCTGTTTGGTGGAGGCACCAAAAGATGCCTGAAGAGCCTTCACTGGATCATGAAGATCCAATTTGAACTTTGGGGCGCAGTTGATCTGAACTATGAGGTTGGATGCATTTATTTTGAATGGACAGTTTATGCCAGAAAGGGGGACTGCCCCCTTAATGGTTTTTTGTCAATGTACCGAACATTGGTTTTGTTCTTTCTCCCTTTTATCTCTAAATTATTGTAAACTCTAATTTGATTATATTTTCCTGATCCATTGGGGAGATTTATCTCCCAAAGGATCACAGGGGGGTAATGTGTTAGTTAAAATCACCTGGGGTTCTATTTGGAAGGATTGAACCTCAATATAGTGTTTGACAAACTTCTGTGGACATGTGGAGGTCCTTAAAACTACATTTCCCGTGGTCCAACAGGTTTCATGGGTTTCCGGTTTTGGATGACGTATTCAAGGTGAGGGACTGTTTGAAATTAGGGGGAAGTGACTTGGAACTTCCTCTTTAGTTACCTGAGCTCAAGGAGAGAGGAAGGTAAATGGCTGAGGTGAGGTTGGAATAGGTTTTTCTTACAGGTGTGTGGTCAGTTTATCTCTATCAGCATGGCTTTTATTCAAATACTATTCTTCCTCTTGATCTCGGCCCTGATCATTTTTAATCATAACAGTTCCCCTCTGGAGATAATGACTTCCAGGTCCCTGAAGTTCTTCAAATGGATTATAGGTGACCTTGTTTTGCTGTTTCAGAGTCTAACTCTTTATTGGAGCAGATGATTTCTGAGGTCCCTTCTATTTTAGGTCAGCTCTAACTAGGACTAGACCAGTGATTCAAACTCAGGATTAAAATGCAGTGTTATCCCTCTGCACTATAAAATTTGATAAAAATGATTTCACTCATAAATGGAGCAAAAGACAATGATTATTAAGCACTGCCATTTCCTTCCATCATCTTGTATACAGATAATGTTCTGAAAGACATTCTACAGGGCAGTGGGAACCCTACCAAAATTTAGGTCCACTAATTCCTCATCTACTGGATTATATTGTCCTCTCAATCAACCTAATCCTAGAGATGGCCTACTTTTCTCCTAAAGGAAATCATCTCCAACTATGTAAAATAAATGCAATTCATACTACATCTTATAATTCTGACTTTTGGTGATTTTGCTTGAAGACTTTTGATGACAATCCTGTTGTTATGAAACATGTTCATAAGGGCTGCCTGACCTGTGGTGGAGCCTTCCAAGCTCATATTTGTCTGATTATATTATTGTCAGATATGGTATACATTGACCCTGACATACTGATGTCATTTTGGTCCTCTTCAAGTATGAATGACAAAAACAAATCAACCACCCAGCTCAATAGATACTTGTTGACTGACTGATTGCCACCACCATAGACCTATTCCATTTTTTTAACAAATCTAATTCTCAGCAAGCTTATTACTTTTTAATGGTAAAATTTTTCTCACCGAAGCTTCCATATGCTCTTTCTACTTTCCACTACTAAGAAACAGCACAACAATTCTATTTTCTCTTCTATATGGCAACATAAAAAAATTGAAAACAATAATCATATTCCCTTACATTTTCTTTTCTTAGGCTCAGACATCCTCAGATCTAAACAGTGTTCCAATTGCTTGGTTTCCATTTCATAGAAAAAATTATTTCATAGAGTTCATGGACATATATTTAAATATATTTTGATAAGATAATCTTGATCTTGGTAATGTTTATTGGTTAAAATTGAGAATGTATTTGAGAAGTTTAGTTCTAAGTTTAATTAAGTGATTAATCTTGGTATTCAAGAAATGTTAATATTACCCAGATAAAGTTTGAGAGAGATATTTTCTTTTTATTGATCCAGATCTTGGCTAGATGATTTGACTAATATTTCTGAGTTCAATTTGTTTTTTGCTATTCTTATCTTTCTAGCTTTGTCTCCAGGCACTGTATTCTGTTATACTAGACAGGGTATTTGCAGACTATGAATAAGCCCTATGCTATCTAACATTTACATCTTTTTTTCCACTGTTTCCTTTCCCCAGTGTGTATGCCTTTTAGCCTCTTAATTTCCTATGCCTTCTTTTATTGTCCAACTCTACTGCTACTGTTTTTAAGAATCTTCCTTGATCTCACTCATCCTCATCTCCTTCTCCTTCAGCTCATATGACACTTTGTGTTTCTAGAGATACAATGATGAAATAAGATCATTCCTGCCCTATAGGAACTGGCATTCTAATTGTAGATAAAAGCAGGCAGACAAACTTTAATTTAAGACAATATGGTAAAATGCAAAGGAGAAGTACAAAGTGATGAGAGAAATGGAAGAAGATGCCTTCCCTCGATTTTTACATTTCTTGGAACACATGTAGGGTGTACAACACTGAATAATAACTTCTCCACTAAAAACTAACAAACACTGGAATGAATCTGCAATTCTAATCTGTAGTCATGGACTAACAATAATAGATAAGTGTTGCAGGACTAAAATATTCTGAGGATTTTCTCTTCATCCTTTAAACAAGGGTTATGTACCTCCATTACTTCATCTCATAGGATTCTGAGAATTTGATGAGATAATGCACTTGATAACTCTTTAATATGTGATGTTAGATGCTTGTATAGCACTTTTTTTAAGTATGAAGGGCCCCTCTGCTAATCAGTTCATTAGCAAGTGCCAATTTATTCTGGAATCTCACTCTCCTTCTTGACAGGGCATATGGACTAATGATAGTGTTAGAGTGCTTCTGCACATTGGGAAGACAGTCATATGAAGGCCATTAATTCCTCTTAACATCTTTGAAAGTATCAAGTCATGTGCCTGATTACCAAAAGGAGACTTGAATTTTATAACTTTCAGGGCAGACTTCTGCAATAGACAGTACCTGTCAAGTTCCTCTCTCAATGAGCTTTTATGTTCAGGAAATTGTATTTAGCTTGGCCTAATAATGAGTAGTTTTCATGCTTGTTAGATTTATGTGAATTGTTGAGATGTAATTCAATCAACCAATAAGCATTTACTAAGGGTCTGCTATTTGCTAAACACTGGGTCTGTAATAAAAAAAAAGTGAGACTAGTTTTAAGAAGTTTACAGTCTACTAGAAAACCATCAAATCTTTACAAGTTAGTAAATGAAGGAAACCTATGAAATTAATACACAGTGATTGATAGGAGATACTAGCAATTGAGAAAATTGAAAAAAAAAGCATTTCAATGTAGATGGACCTTAAGAGGTCCAAAGAAAGAAATAATAAGAAGGAAGTTATTCTAGGCATGTGGGTACAGGCAAAAGGACAGAGGTTCTTAAAGGGGATTAGGTGGTGCAGTGAATGGCACATAGAGCTTGGAAGAAAGTAAGACTTTTCTTCATGAGTTCAAATCCAACCCCTGACACTGACTACCTATACGACCTTTGCCAAGTCATTTCACCCTGTTTGCCTCAACTTTTCATCAGTAAAATGAGCTAGAAGAGGAAGTAGCAGCGCATTCCAGAATCTTGGCCAAGAAAAATCAAATGAGGTCAAGAAGAGTCAGACACAACTGAAAAGGAGGATTTATTTGCAAGAAAATAGATATAATTTTGCCTCTAATATTTATTAGGTGTATGATTATAGAAAAGACACTAAATCCTCTTTATCACTCCGTTTTTATATCTTTCATGATATACAATGTGGCATAGTGAAAGAAGAGCTGGCTTTAAAGCCAAGAAGAGATTCATTCAAGTTCTATCTCTGACATATGCTGACTGTGTAACAGATTTCAGAGTGAATCAGCACTGGCTGACAAACTGATTAGCATGGAGAAGGACCCTTTAAATTAAAAAAAATGCTCTCCAGACGTATAACATCATATCCATTGCCAACCTTCATTATAAGAGTGAATGCCCTCCTGAAATTCTCTGCTCTGTGGAACTCACAGTTCTAAAGCCCCATCCTTTATTCATCTGTAAAATGGAGCTAATACCCTTGGAATCTCCTTTAATGGTTATTATGATGCTCAAATGAGACAATTATGAAACTACTGCAAACCTTAAAGCTCAAAAGAAATATCAGTAATTTTTATTATTCTTCAAGAGCTATTCTGAACCTTAGAATCAGAGTTCAGTGGGAATTGAGGACGCAGGCTTTAGTCCTGGCTCTATTATTAATATTAGCTGTGTGACCTTGGAAAAATAGCTTATCCTCCTTGGGCTTCATTTTTGTCAACCTTAGGTGAAGGTATTGGACTAGGAGATCTCTAAAGTCCTTTAAGTCTCTAGTGTACTGTGATGCTTTCAGTATAGTTTATTTTATAGTTCCCTTATGTTCTGTGACACCAAGGCTATGCCCTTTATGTTAGAAAACTCGCTTGCTTTTGTTTTTATACTGGATAGGGTGAATTTCATGGTTTAGAGGAGGTAGGAAATGTTGAAAGCTTTAAGATCTCCCCTGACATGTATTCATAAAGAACAAATGATCTCCTGATTCTTCTGAGCAAACACAAGGCTTACTGTTCAAATGTGAAGAGGTGGGTGGGCTAAGGACTAGTGTTTGCTGAAACACCCAAGTATTAAATCAATTTTGTTCACTTGAGGGTAAATTCAGTTGTGAAGATTGCTTTATTTTCCACAGGCAAAACATCTATATGATGGGCTTAATTTTCATTGAAGTTACCATGGCATTTTGACAATCCTGCTCATTCAGGATTGTTCATCCTCCTATGAAACCTGGCCAAAATTCAGTGATTAGACGCTTTCAAAATTCTTCTTGGTGATTATACTATTTAATCTGCATGTTTTTGAATTAATAACTACAAGGTTTGATATTATGATTCTTCCAGAGTTGAGGGGACAAAATGTGAGTTCTTCAAATATTCAATGATTAAGACCATACTTATACTAAGAAAAACTTGGAAGAAGTTGGGGAAATTATTTTTATTCATTTGTTATCTGTAAAACAATATAAAAGCACCAACTGTGTAAACAAGGCATCCCTTTAATATACAGATTCTTAAGGATTTTGGAGGGAGTGTGTGTGTGTGTGTGTGTGTGTGTGTGTGTGTGTGTGTGTGTGTATGACCTGAACTCCTATGACAATTTTTTTCTTCACCTATGCAATTCCTGAACATGCCAAATTTTAGTTAAAGGTGGGACATATACTATAGCAACGAGTTGGAGGTGAATCCTATTTGTGTGTGAGATTCCACGGTGTGGTGAGAAGCCTTTATGTGCATCCTCCTTTTGTGTGGCTTGAAGGGAGGCAGAATGGACATCTCTAGCCTTTTCTACTCCCACCCTTTTCCAAGGGAGACTTTCATTGCTTCCAGAAGGGTAGCAAGTTTGTAACTAAAGGCCACTCTGCTCTCCCCAGAGAGAAGGAGGAACTAAGTTGGAAGTATATATGCCTTCTCTCTTAAACGTTGTTAGCCTAGGGAATATGATCAGCTTCCATCTAACTTATGACAACTTTGTCATTTTGGGAGAAACGGGGGGTGCCTAACCTCTATATACAATGTTTGACCTTTCCCCTACCTAATAAACAAATCAAATAGCAAAAGAAAAAAATCTATTTGTTCAAATCATAGCTAAACAGAAATCAAAGTAGACATAGGAGAATATGTACTGGCTAATTTAGAGTGCAAAAGCTCTTTCACTGGGAGAAAGAAAATTCAGTTGGAGTGAGAGTCTTGGATCTCACTTGAGAGGAAACTCCCAGTAGTGTCTAATATAGCCAGCTAGAAAAAGGGGCATGATTGTGACTGCCAGTTCCTCTCAAGTTTTCAGTCTTTTCCTTTAGCTACCTGAAGTAGGAGTACTTTTCCACATTCTCTCTCAAAGCTAGAAGCTGGGAGCACTTGAAATGTCTCAGTGATCAGACTAGAAGCTTGACTAGTACCCTAAAGAGAACTGACCCTGAAGAGTCGCAAATGGGGACTGGAAAAGATGAGAACTCTTTCTGCCTGTCACCAACTGTGCCCAATTCATCACAGAAGGCAGAGAATTCATCTCAAACAACAAAGAGAGAATCCCATACAGATACAGATAGGTGATAGGTATATATATATATATATATATAT
>NW_025380531.1:0-8619 GCF_016433145.1 Gracilinanus agilis | reverse complement strand
TACACACAAAGAGGGCATGGGAAGGGGAAGGGATGAATACTATTATAAGAAAGAGAGGAAGAGAGCATTAAGAGATAATATTTAAATCTTACTCTCAGTGTACAACAAATTGGAAAAAGTCTTGAACAATGACAAATGTTAAAACCAGTGGAAATACGCATTGGCCATGGGAGGGGGGAATTTTGGGGGTGAAGGGGAAAGTAAGAGCATGAATCATGTAACCATGTTAACTTTTCTAAAAAATAAGTAGTAATAAATGTTAAAAAATTAAAAAAGTTTATTCTATAAAATAGAATATTTCAGAACATTCCTGAGAAAAAAGACAAAACCTAAACAGAAAATTTGATGTCCAAGCATAAGACCCCCCAAAACCATTCAATAGGTAAATAATAAAAGGACTCAATAATATCAAACTGTATGTATTCCTACATGGAAAGAGGATATTTTTAAATCTTAAAAAATTTATCAGTACTGGAGCAGTAAGAAAGTGTATCCGTAGACAGAGGTTGTGGAAGGAAGCTGTTTAGAATGTTATGCACAAAAAAAGGGTGAAAAAAAGGATTGACAAAGAGAAAAGGGAAGGGAAAATTGGAATGGAGTGAATTATCTCTCCTAAAGAAACTTGAAAAATGGTTGTAGTAGAAGGGAGGATGAAGGTGGTAAAAGGTATTTCTTAACTTTGCTCTCATCATAACAGCCTGAGAAAGGGAATAACAGCCATACTCACTGGGTTATATAATCCTATCCTAACCTATAGAGAAGGAGGAAGGGAATGAGACAGTAAAGGGGATGGTAATAGAAGGGAGGGAAAGTGTGAAGAGTCATAAAAAGCAAAACATTGGTGAGGAGGAACAGAAAGAAAGGAAAAACAGCAGGATCAAAAGGGGAAAATACAATGGATGGGAATATAGAGTTTGCAATCATAACTGTGAATGTGAATGGGATGAACTCACCCCAAAAATAGAAGTGGATAGCAGAGTGGATTAAAAATCAGAATTCTACTCTATGTATAAGTTACAAGAAACACATTGAGGCAGGATGATACACAGTATAAAAGTAAGGGATTAGAGTGGAATTTTTTGTGCATTATCTGAAGGTAAAAAAAAGCAGAGGAACAATTATGATCTTAGACAAGGCTAAGGCAAAAATAGATATGATGAAAAGAGATAAGGAAGGAAATTATATCTTACTAAGAGGCACTATAAATAATGAAGTAATATCAATAACAAACATATATGCACCAAATGGTAGAGCCTCTAAATATTAAAGGAGAAATTAAATGAACTTCAGGAAGAAATAGATAATAAAACTATACTAGTGGGGGATCAATTTCTCTATTTCAAACCTTGATAAATTGAACAACAACAAAAAACAAGAGAGAAATAAAGAAAGTGAATGAAATTGAGAAAAATTGGAACTAATAGATCTCTAGAGAAAAATGAATAGCAATAGGAATGAATATACCTTCTTTTCAGCAGTACATAGCTCTTATACAAAAATTGACCATATATTAGTGCATAAAAACCACACAGACAAATTCAGAAAAGTAGAAATGATAAAGTGTATCTTTTTCAGATCACAAAACAATAAAAATTATAATCCCTAAAACTCCATGGAAATACAAATAAAAAATTAATGAGAAGCTAAAGGATATAATACTAAAAAAAGGATGGATCACAGAACAAATTAAAGAAACAGTCAATAATTTTGTTAATGAGAATGACAATGAGAATCATCATATCAAAATTTCTTGGATACAGACAAAGCAGTATATAAGGGAAAATTTATATATTTAAATGTTTATATCAATAAAATAGAGAAAATGCAGATCAATGAATTGGGCATGCAACTAAAAGGGAAAATTAAAAATCATCATTTAAGACTAAATTGAAAATAAGAAAAATTAATAAAATTGAAAGTAAGAAAACCATTGAACTAATAAATAACATGAGGAGCTGGTTTTATGAAAAAAATGCAATTTTGCAATTTGGTTGGTTAATTTGATTTAAAAAAGGAAAGAAGAAAATCAAATTGTTAGTATCAAAAATGAAAAGGGAGAGCTACCACCAATGAAGAAGAAATTAAGGCAATCATTAGGAGCCATTTTGTCCAATTATATGACAATCAACTTCACAACCCAAGCAAAAAGAATGAATATTTACAAAAATACAAATTGCCCATATTTACAAAAGAAGAGATAGAATCCTTATATAATCCCATATTGAAAGAAGAAATTGAACAAGCCACAAATGAACTCCCTAATAAAAATCCCAAGCACCAGATGGATTCACAAGTGAATTCTATCAAGCATTTAAAGAAAAATTAATCCCATTACTATATAAACTATATGGCAAAATAGCCAGAGAAGAAATCTTAGCAAATTATTTTTATGAAACAAATATGATATTGTTATATAAGCCACAAAGACCAAAACCAGAGAAAGAAAATTATAGGCCAATTTTATTAGTGAATAACTACGCAAAAAAATTTTAAAAGGTACTAGAAAAGAGACTACAACAATATATCATGAAGATCATTCACTATGATAAGATGGGATTTACACCAGGAATGCAAGGTTCATTGAATATTAGGAAAACCATAAGCATAATTGAACATAGCAATAACAAAAATAACAAAAATCACATGATTAGCTCAATAGATGTAGAAAAATACTTTTTAAAATATATAATACCCATTTCCAGTGAAAACACTGGAAAGAACAGAAATCAAAGGGCCTTTATTTAAAATGAAAAGTATTTATTTAAAACTTTCAGCAAGTATCATCTGCAATGGGGATAAGTCATATGCTTTTCCAATAAAATTAGGAATGAAACAAGGATGCCCATTATCACCACTATTATGCAATATTGTATCAGAAATGATAATTTTAGCAAGAAGGAAAGAAAAAAATCCAAGGAATTAAAACAGGCAATAAGAAAACTATACCATCACTCTTTGGGGATAATGTATTGTTTGTTTAGAGAATTCTAGAGAACTAAAAAACTAGCTGAAATAATAAATAACTAGTGAAGTTGCAAGATAGAAAATAAAGCTACAAAAGTCATCAGTGTTTCCATATATTACCATTAAAGTCCAGCAGCAAATGTCAAAAAAGAAAAAAAAATCATTAAAAGTCACTATAAACAACAAAAAATACTTGGTAATCTACTTGCCAAAACAAACATAGGAGTTTTATGAACACAATAACAAAACTATTTCCACATAAAGTTAAAGCTGAACAACTGGAAAATAGTTATCATTGATTTGTATAGTATTTGGATTAATTGTTCTTTAAATGTTTGATAGAATTCACTTGTGAATCCATCAGACCCTGGAGATTTTTTCTTAGGGAGTTCGTTAATGGCTTGTTCAATTTCTTTTTCTGAAATGGGATTATTTTAGTATTCTATTTCCTCTTTTGTTAATCTAGGCATTTTATATTTTTGTAAATATTCATCCATTTCTCCTAGGTTATCATTTATTACCATATAATTTGGCATGCTAGCTTTTAATAATTGTCTTAATTTCCTCTTTCATTAGAAGTGAGATTGCCCTTTTTACTTTTGGTACTATTAATCTGATTCTCTTTACTTTTTTTTTTAAATTAGATTTACCAGTACTTTTTCTATTTTATTTGTTTTTTTTAAAGTGCTGGCTCTATGTCATTTATTAATTAAATAATTCTTTGACTTTCAATTTTATTAATTTCTCCTTTAATTTTTATTATTTCCAATTTACTTTTTATCTGGGAATTTTTAACTTATTCTTTTTTCTAATTTTTTGAGTTGCAAGCCCAATTCTTGATCTCCTCCCTCTCTATTTTGCTTATATAGGCACTCATAGATATAACTTCCCTGCTGAGTACTACTTTGACCCATAGATTTTGATATGTTGTCTCCTCATCATCTTTTTATTTAATGAAGTCCATAATTAATTGTTTTTATAATTTGTTTTTGACCCACCCGTTTTGATGTATTAGATTTTTTATTTTTAAATTAATTTTAAATTTACCTTTCCATGGACCCTTATTAATTATAATTTTTATCACATTATGATCTGGAAAAGTTGCATTCATTATTTCTGCTTTTCTGCACTTGTTTGCAATGCCTCTATGCTCTCATATTTGATATAGTTTTGTATATGCACCATATACTGCTGAGAAGAAGGTATGTTCCTTTTTATCCCTGTTCAATTTCTCCAGATTTTATTAACTCTAATTTTTCTAACATTTCATTCACTTCCCTTACTTCTTTCTTATATATTTTTTGGTTTTATTTATCTAATTCCAGAAGGGTAAAGTTGAAGTTCCCAAGAGTATGATCTTACTTTCTATTTCTTCCTTAAGCTCCTTTAACTTCTTTAGAAATATTGGTACTATGCCATTGAGTGCATAAATGTTTAGTAATGATATTACTTTATTCTTTATAATATATTTCAGCAAAATGTAATTTTCTTCCTTAACTCTTTTAATCAGGTCAATTTCTACTTTGGCTTTGTCTGATACCATGATTGCTACTCCTGCTTTTTTTTACTTTAGATGAGGTAAAATATCTTATTTGACTTTTGAAATATTTTCAGAGCTGGAGATCAATTCCCAATTTTCTGTGAAGTTTTCCATATAGCTGCTTTGATCTCATTGTCCCCTTTTCAGTCTGGACCTTGCTTTTCCTTGATTCTATAATAATTTTCTATAGTTTTGTGGTTTTTTTAAATATATACTAATCCCCATCATCTTCTTATTGACTTTTATTTTTATCCTAAGTTTGTGCACTGTTCCCATGTAGTGCAGATACTTTCTGGAAGTTTAAGATTTTATTGCTGTTCCCCTCATATCTAGTTCTGAGAATCTGTAAATTTCAGTTCTTCAAATGTGGAATGATGGCTTGTGGGCTGAGAGTCCAGAAAGTCACCTCTCATTGCCAATTCAGTCTCTGTCAGAGCTTTGGTTGACTTGTAGAGCTATGCTCATTTTGATGTCTCAGGACCTCACCTCAGGTGTTTGTAGGACCCTGGGGCCTAAAACAGATTATGTGCTAAGACTTGGGTCCTTAAGGCAGACTTCTACCAGCCAGATTCACTGAGTTTTGCCTTATGCTATGGCTCAGGGCCTCACTGTGAATTTGAGCTACATAACCTCATAGCATCTTACAAAGTCAGTCACGCTCCTGGGTGGCTTGTGTTAAGACTCCAAGTTCTAATTGTAGGCTTGTACTGGGGCTCAGACCTTTGAGGAGTAAATATACAATGTGCTCTGCTCTTAGCTTAGCCCAAATCTCAGTGTCTCATTGTAGAAATGGGACTATTTTCAGAACCTTGAGCAGTGGGGAATATAGGGAGTTTTTACAAACTGTGCTCCCTTCTCAACTTGTCTTCTGCAGGAAAACTGCCTCACCTCATTCACTTTCTTCTGTGACTCTAATATTCATTCTGAAGCTTTATTTTAAAGTTAGCTGGAGAGGATTTTCAGAGAGATTATCCAGGCTTTCATGCCTTACTCCACCATCTTGGCTCTGCCTCCAGTAAAATAAATTTCATTTCCCCAAAGTGAATTCTTCAAAACATTTAAATATTAGTCAATATATAAAATTTTTTAAATATGAAAAAAGAAATGTAAAAGAAATCTTATTGTGTTCTTATTACTCAAACCAAGTAAAAACAAAACAAATTTTAAAAATAAACTTATCGTGAATATTCCTTTGTGCAGTTAGGTGGAGCAGAGCATCAAGTGCCATGGTGGGAGTCAGGAACACTTATTGCTCTTAGTTCAAATCTGTCCTCTGACACATATTAGCTATGTGGCCCTGGGCAAATGATTCTCTGTTTCCTCATCTGTAAAATGAGGTATAAAAGGAAATGACAAACCATTCTAGTTTATGTGCCTAGAAAAATCCAAATTAACTCACAGTCAAACATGATGGAAGCTACTAAACAATAATTTTAATATTGATCTAAAATTTTAATTAATACCATGGTATAGATGCTACAGAAATATACACTTTGGAATCTTTTTTAAAAGATATTTTGCTTTCCCAATTACATGTAATAACAATTTTCAATATGTGTTTTCTGAAATTATAAGATCAAAATTATCTCCTTCCCTCCCTTCTCCCCTCCTGTAGATGGTAAACAATTTGTTTTATGTGGTACATATATTATCAGGCAAAACATACTTCCATATCAGTCATTGAAAAATAAATCTTTAGTAATACCAAAATCTCAAAATAAAACTATCAATAAACATGTGAAAAATAGCATGCTTTGATCTGCATTTTGACTTCAACTGTTCTTCTTCTGGAGTGGATAGCCTTCTTCATCTTGAATCCTTCAGGATTATCCTAGATTGTCATTATTGCTGAGTCTACCTAAATTTTTCATAGTTTATCATCATACAATTTTGCTGTTATTGTCTCCAATGTTCTCCTGATTCTGCTGATTTCACGTTGCATTAGTTCATGTGGACTTTTTCATCTTTTTTCTTAGGTCATTCTGCTCATTGTTTCTTATAGCACAATAGTATTTCATCATCATATGGCACAATTTGTTCAGCATTCCCCAATTGGTGAACATCACCATAATTTCCAATTCTTTGTCACTACAAAAATAGCTGCTCTAAATATATTTGTACAAGTATGTCCTTTCTCCCTTTCTAAATATTCTTTTTGGGATACAGACCTATTGATGCTATTATTGAATCAAAGGGTATGCATTGTTTTATAGCCCTTTGGGCATAGTTCTAAATTGCCCTCTGGAATGGTTGAATCATTTCTCAACTCCAGTAGCAATGCATCAATTGCCATATCCCCGCCAACAATTATCACTTTCCCTTACTGTCATATTGGCCAATTTTATAGGTGTGAGGTGGTTCCTCAGAGGTGTTCTAATTTGCATTTCTCTAATTCAAGAGTGATTTAGAACATTTTTAGATGATTACTGATAGCTTTTATTTTTTTCATCTGAAAACTGCTTATTCATATCTTTTAACCAATTTCTGTTTCGAAAATGACTTTATTCTTATAAATTTTACTTAGTTCTCTATTTGATGAATTGCACTTTTATCAAAAAAACTTCTTATTATCCCTACTCTCAACACCCATTTATTGTTGCCCTTCTAATTTTGGTCCACTGGTTTTATTTATTTAAAAAAAACTTTTTCATTTAATATAATAAAAAATTCTCATTTGAAATCTTTTATTGCTTTCTATTTCTTGTTTGCTCATAAATTCTTTCCCTTCTCCATAGATCTGACAGATAAACTATTCAATGTTCCCTTAATTTACTTATGGTATCACAGTCTTTAAGTCTAAATCATATATCCATCTGGGTCTATACATTATTTTTCCTATATCGTTTTTCAGTTTTCCCAGCAGGTTTTGTCAAATAGTGAATTCTTATCCCAAATCTGGGGTATTTGGGTTTATCAAATGCTAGATTTCTAAGGTCATGTATCTTATATTGTATATCTAATCTATTATATTGTTCCACTATTCTATTTCTTAGCCAGGACCTGATTGTCTTAATCATCACTGCTTTAAAAGTAGAATTTGATATTTAGTACTGTTAAGCCACCTACCTTCACAATTTTTTCCTATCAATTTCTTTGATATTCTTGACATTTTGTTCTTCCAGATGAATTTTGTTATTTTTTCAAGTTCAAGAAAATAAATTTTTGATAGTTTGGTTGGAATGGCACTGAATAAGTGAATTAATTCAGGTAGAGTTGTCACTTTAATTATCTTAGCTTGACTTACCCATGAGCAATCAATATTTTTTCCACTTGTTTAGATCTTATTTTATTTATACAAAAATGTTTTATAATTGTGTTCTTATAATTCCAGTGTTTGTCTTGGCAAGTAGATCCCCAGGCCTTTTATATTGTAGAGATTTTTTTAAATAGAATTTCTCTTTCTATTCCTTGCTGCTGGTATTTTGTTGGTAATATGTAGAAATGCTTATGATTTGTGAGGGTTTTGGATAAAGAAATCAAATATATATACATATATGTGTATGTATGTAAAACATTTGAAAAATGCTCTAAAATCATTACTAACTAGAGAAACACAAGTCAAAATAACTCTGAAATATCTCACACCTATTAGATTGGCTAAAATGATTAAAGACAAAATGACAAATTTTGTAGGGAGTGTGGAAAATCAGGACCTTAATATACTGTTGATAGAACTGTGAACTATTCAACTATTTTGGTATTTTGGAGAACAATCTGGAATTATGTCTGCAAAGTTATAAAACCATGTATATTTTCTTGACTCAGAAATAACACCATTAGTTTTATTTCCAAAGATGGTCAGGGAAAAAGGAAAAGAACCTCTATGTTCTAAATAGCATTTCCCTTTACGGTGACAAAGAACTTGAAATTGAGGGTATATCCATCAAATGAGGAATAACTAAACAAATTGTATCATAGAATTGCAATGGAAAAATACTATGCAGTAAGAAATGACAAACAGGTATGTTGAAAAAACATCAAAGATGTACATAAAAATATGAAGAGTTAAAGGAACAGAACCAAGATAATATTCTATATAGCTACAGAAATATTTAAAGGACACACACACACACACACACACACACACACACACACATATATATATATATATATAT
>NW_025380530.1:0-1150 GCF_016433145.1 Gracilinanus agilis | reverse complement strand
AAATTGTCTCTTCTAGACCGGTTTTCTTGGTCTGTCACTCTCTCATTGAGATATTTCATGTTTCCTTCTATTTTTTCAGTCTTTTGACTTTGTTTTATTTGTTCTTGTTTTCTTGAGAGATCATTAGCTTCTAGCTGCTCAATTCTAGCCTTTAGGGACTGGTTTTCAGCTATAATCTTTTGGTTTTCGACTATGATCTTTTGGTTTTCGGCCATAATCTTCTGGTTTTCGGCTATAAGCTTCTGGTATTCCTTTTCAATCTGGTCATTTCTGGTGTTCAATTTGCTTATCAGTTCATTTGGTTTCTGAGCCTCACTTTCCAGTTGCAAGATTCTACCTTTTAAACTGTTATTTTCTTGCCAGATCTCTTCCATTTTCCTCAAAATCTCAGATTTGAACTCGTCCATAGCTTGTGAGGAGTTTTCCTTATTTGGGGAGGGTCTGGATGGTTGTTTGTTCTCCTCCTCTGTTTGCTCGGTTGTCTGGATTTTCTCTGTGTAGAAGCTGTCGAGTGTTAAAGACTTCTTTTTCTTGTTGTTAATCTTTCTCTTCTGAACTTCCTGAGACTGGGTAGCCATCGTTAGCCCAGCAGCTTCTCAGGTTTATCCTTGCACTCAGGGTCTGTCCTTGGTCAAGCCCCCTGGTGGATCCCCTTGCTTGATCCTCTGCTGGAGGTTTTTTTTACAAGTCTCAGGGTGCTGCTTCCATAGTCGAACACCCGTCCAAGCTGGTTCCCCACTCAGGATTTCAGAGCTTTAGCTTGTGGCTGTGTCTGCCTCCACCCACCCCTCCTCGGAGCCTGAGCTCTGAGCCCGCCTGAGCTCTGCTCCCATGCTCTGCGCCCTAAGCCTGCGCTCAGATTTCGGCTGCATTCTTTGGCTTTTTGGGGTCCCAAGTCTTGCTGCTCTCAGGAACAGGCCCTGGAGCTGCCAATGATTTGATGGGTGCCCCAAACTTGCTCTATTTCTTTTTAGCTGGCCTCAGTGCTACAGGTGTTGTGTGTGGAGGGGGTGGGGGTGGGGTGGTTGCTCAGCCCGCGATTTAGTGAGAGCTGTTTCACCCCTTTATAGCATGGAAATGCCTCGATTCCACGTACCTTCTACGCTGTGCCCTGTTGTGGGGTTCCTCCATTCATCTGGACTTGTTTTTA
>NW_025380529.1:0-1365 GCF_016433145.1 Gracilinanus agilis | reverse complement strand
AAATCTACGTCTCCTTCTTTTTTTTCCCCTCCCCGGAAGGCAGGTCCTTTTATAGAGATTATTCATGTTATCATATAATGTATACTTCCACTTTTTTTTTCATGTTGTGAAACAAGAGACACATCCCTTACACTCGAGAAAAATTCACGAGGGGAATCAAGCGAAGAATGGTGTGTTTTGATCTGCATTCGGACCCCTTCTGTTCCTTCTCCGGCAGTGGAGAGTCTCTTTCGGCTTGAGTCTCTTCGAAGGGTCCTGGATTCTGGATTCTTGCCTTGTTGGAAATAGCGAAACCATTCACAGTCGATCGTCATATATTATTGTGAAGGGATTTAGCCAAGGACATACATACACGCAGTAAATCGTGGAGTTTGGACCTGAACTCGGGCCCCGTGACTCCAGATTGCTCACGGGGTTCGCTGCTTTTTTCAGTGTCACATACTACTGCCGGCCACGAGAGTCCTGTGCCACGGGAAGAGATTCATAAACTCTTAACTCTAGAACTATGAGGGATCTCAGATTCTCTAGTTTGGTCTCATTTTTCAAAAGAGGAAACTGAAACCCAGGTTGATGATCTGAGTTAGAGTCATAGAATTCTCCAGCTAATCTAGAAGGGACCTCAGAGACCACCTAATCTAGCCCCCCCCCTTTTTTTTTTTATAATTTTTTTTAAACCCTTGTACTTCGGTGTATTGTCTCATAGGTGGAAGATTGGTAAGGGTGGGCAATGGGGGTCAAGTGACTTGCCCAGGGTCACCCAGCTGGGAAGTGTCTGAGGCCGGATTTGAACCCAGGACCTCCTGTCTCTAGGCCTGACTCTCAATCCACTGAGCTACCCAGCTGCCCCTATCCCCCCTTTTTTATAATCCCTCACACAAAGAGTTGTGCCATAATGGGGAATATAGGCAGCAAGGGGACACGAGAGTATTCAGAGCACTGGGCTTGGAGTTAGGAAGACTCCACTTCATGAGGCCTCAGACACTTCCTAGCTGGGTGACCCTGGGCAAGTCGCTCAACCCTGTAGGCCTCAGTTTCCTTATCTGTAAAATGAGCTGGAGAAGGAAATGGCAAATAATTCCACTATCTTTGAGGAAGAGAAGAGTCAGACATGACTGAAATGACTGAACAAAAATAGGGATGACAAAGAAAGGCCAAAGTGGTCCCTGCCTTCAAGGAGCTCACATTCTACTAGGGAGACAATGTATAAATAAATAGGGACACAGATGATACCTACAAGGTCATTAAGGAATCTGAGGTTCGAGGATGCTGACTTGCCCAAAGTCATACAGGTGAGAGCGTTCCTTCCCTTTTGTCCTTGAGACTTTGACAGTGGGACTCAGGATACATTTCACTAATAAAAGCAAT
>NW_025380528.1:0-5039 GCF_016433145.1 Gracilinanus agilis | reverse complement strand
CCCCCCTGTCACGTAATTAACACCCCCTCCTCTGATGAAAGTAGCCAAATTGTTAGTTCCGCCGGACGATTTTCCCAGGCAAATGTAATGTGTGGCTCCTCCATTCAAATTTCATTCCATTTATTAAAGAGGTAGAAACAGGGGAATTCCCATCTTCCTCGTGCAGGAGCTGCGAGCTTTCCCCTTTTATTATACTCTGTTAAAGGCATGAACTCGTCCAGTTCAGCTGCTTTCCTAAGTAGACTGCCAGACAAGTGCACAAATACCTAGTCCAATTCAAATCCTGTATTTTCCCTGTCTTCTGTATCCAGAGCGAAAGCAAGAAGTGGGGACGAAGAGTCTTTGCACCCAAAGCAACGCAGTCTTGTCCCAGCACTTGCAAAATGGTCAGTGCCTCCCTCTCCCATGAAGCCTGTGTGTGTGTGTGTGTGTGTGTGTGTGTGTGAGAGAGAGAGAGAGAGAGAGAGAGAGAGAGAGAGAGAGAGAGAAAGAGAGAGAGAGAGTCACATAATCACCTGGCCATGTCTAGCTAATCTGAATTTATCTTTTGTCTTCATTTATTAGCCCAAAGCCACCTCACCAAGAAGAGTCTCCAGCCCAACAATCCTAAAAGTCCTTGTTTCCTTTGTCCCCTCTCTTATAAAGCCATTGACGTCACTTCTTTAGAGTCTCTCTGGTTGTACAGACTTGACTTCAGCCTGCATCAGAGGCCAGTCTTCTGCATGGCAGGAGTCACAGGGACAAGAAATAAGTCTCCCATATTCACGTTGCTCAATCAAATAACGGAGCCGATAGCAACCAAAATGGTTTTTCAAAACTTTCCTTTTTAAAAAATGTTTGTACAAAAGTATTTATAGATGTGCTACTTGTGGTGGCAAAAAAAATTGGAAAATGAGGGAGTGTCCCTAGATTGGGGAATGGCTGAACAAATTGTGGTATCTGATGGTGGTGGAATACTATTGTGCTCAAAGGAATAATGAATTGCTTGATTTCTATATGAATTGGAAAGACCTTCATGAACTGATGTGGAGTGAAATAAGCAGAACCAGGAGAATATTATACATAGAAACTGAAACACTGTGGGATGATCATATGCAATAGACTCTGCTACTAATAGCAATGTGATAATCAAGAATAATCCAATGAACTTATGAATCTCCACATCTGGAGAAAGAATTATGGGAGTAAAAATGAAGAAGAAAAACATATGATTTATCACTTGGTTATATGGGTATATGATTTGGCATTGTGGTTTTTAAAAGATTGCTCTATTACAAAAATGAATAACATGGAAATAGGTTTTGAGTAATTATATATGTATAAACCAGTGGAATTGCTTGTCAGCTCCAGGAGGGAGGTGGGAAGAGAAGAGGCAGAGAACATGAATCATATAACCATGGAAAATATTCTAAAAAATAAAATGAAATAATGTGAAAAAAGCCTTTTCTTTTTAAAAAAGTGGGCTAAAATTTATATTAAATTCATAAACTGACCCGGCAGGGTGCAGAGAGACTGTCTTTGCTCTGCCTATCATGTTGCATGAGATCACTATTACATCTTTTTTTTTTTTATGTAGCTAATTCGTTTTGGGCTTGAAATTTGCTAACCACCCCATACCTCTTTCTGACAAACTTCCATCTGACCATGACCTTCTACCTTCTAGTTGTGATTCTAGCTGGGATTTTTTGAACCCAAGTGTAAAACTTTTTATTTATCCCTATCGAGATTCATCTTATTCAATTCAAACCAACGTTCAGTCTCATCAAGAACTCTTTGGAGACTTACTTTGTCAGACAGTGTGTTCTCTCTCCTGCCCAGCTTTGGACATTATGAAAATCTACTAAACTTGCAACTATACCTTGCTCAAGGCATTGGTAATAATTTAAAATCACACAAGGCCATGCAAAGCTCCATTAGATTTCCTTCCAAGTTGTAATAGAACCATCAATGACCTATTAAGATAAAAAATAATAAAGGCTGATATAATAATATAAATTAGTATTTTAATTAAAGCCATGCTGATAGATAAAGTCATTAGACCACGTGCTTGTAAGAATTCAAAACTGCCGCCCAGCCATTATTGTTACCTCCCGTCTCTTCCTGAGTCTGCTAGCCACGAGGGCTTCCTTTTGGATACTCCTCCCATTTAAACTGTCCTCTGCGTGGTGACGCAGGCATCCCCACGCCCAAAGAACCAAACTGGAAACCCATTGGAACACAGGAAATGTAGTTTTAAGGTCCCCACGTGTCCATAGTAAATATATATATATATATATATATATATATATATATATATATATATATATATATATATACTTTTAGATGGCATTTCCCAAATTTCACTTTTACAGACCACTCTCTGAGGCAGGCCTTTCATCCTGTTTTTGATCCAGCACAAAAATCTATTTTCCATACAAAATTTTTTTCCATCTTTTCCTCTTGAATAACATGAAGCAAAATATATCTGTAGTATTCTCTTGGTCTACTATTTAATTATCTTATCAAAAAAGAAGACACCATGGTCATTCTTGGTGGTTGTTTCTTCATTTTCTGGATGTCCTCTGATTCTTTCTTTAATACTCCATTCCAGAATTTTGCCTGAACTATAATAGTAAATACTAACACAAAATGTTTTATATTTTGTGAAGCACTTTGCATGGCATTATCCCCTTCCATCCTTATTACATCCCTGTCAGGTACTTCAGGTACTATTATTATGGCCATTTTATAGCTGAGGAAACTGAGTTTAAGAAAGATTAAGTGACATGGCCAGGATCAGACACCTGTTAAGTGTCTGAGGCAGGGTTCTGAGTACAAATAGTGCTAACAAATACTCAGCCCTTTATGCCATAGAACTATCTCATTGGATTATAAATTGGTGAATTTATTCAGTTCTCTTTTTGAAAATGAGGAGCATATTTGCTTTTCTCCAGTCCTAAAGTATGTCTTCTATTCTCATGAATCTTTCATTTTAAATGTTTTATTATTTGAAACATTTACGTTAAAATTTTTTGAATTCTAAATTTTTTCTCTTCCTTCTATCCTTACCACCCCTTGAGAAGGCAAGAAATGTGATATCAATTATGCATGTGAAATAAAAACAAGAAAAAGCATAAACAACAAAAATTTGTTTCTATCTGCACTGAGACTTCATCAGTTCTTTCTCTGAAGGTATATAGCAATTTTCAACATAAGCCCTTCAGAATTGTCATGGTTGCTTGAATTGATCAGAATAGTCGAGTCATTTCAGTTGATCATTATTACAATATTGCTATTATTGTGTAAAATATTCGTTTAGTTCTGTTGCATCACTTTGATCAGTTCATATAAGTCTTCCTAGATTTTTCCTGAAAGTATTATGCTAGTCATTTCTTAAAGTACACTCCTCACTATCACATACCACAACTTGTTCATCCATTCCCCAGTTGGACATCCTTTCAATTTCTAATTCTTTCCCACCACAAAAATAGCTGCTATAAGTATTTTTTTTTTCAAATCCTTAACTTCTGTGTATTGTTTCATAGGTGGAATATTGGTAAGGGTGGGCAATGGGGGTCAAGTGACTTGCCCAGGGTCACACAGCTGGGAAGTGTCTGAGGCCAGATTTGAACCTAGGACCTCCTGTCTCTAGGCCTGGCTCTCAATCCACTGAGCGAGCTACCCAGCTGCCCCTGCTATAAGTATTTTTATACAAATAGGTCCTTCTGCTTATTGAAAGTTAATATGAAATTGTACCCCTTTTTGATCTCACCAAAATCTTTTGATTTTAAAATTCAAACAGTTTGATTATGAAGCCTGAGAACTGTCTCCCCTAAGATTATGCTGGGTCCTCCTTTCTTATGTCTGGATGTAAAAACTGTCAGGGTGGAGACCTATTCCTTATTTGTTTGTAAATAAGAACTCTTTGGAGTGGTAATCAGTCAACTAGGCAGATGCCATGTTGGAATCCCTGTGGGACCTCATGCTAGAGTTTCTTGGTTGGTGTCTGGAAGACCCACCAATTCCTAGGAGGAATTCCCTGGAGTTCATTTTCTGTTTGACTGTTGTCCAATGAGAAACCTCTCAGAGTATTCTGTGGAGGGACTTGAAGGGCATATATTGGTTTTCAGGACAGGAAATGGATTTTGCCCCTACTTTTTTTATTCCGGAGCCTGGCAGCTCAGTTGCTGGCACTCATGTTTCTCTCAAATGGAACCTGCTCAGGTTATTTTAGCATCTGTTCTGAGCGTGTAGGGGGTCTATTGTCTAGTTTAGAAAAAACTTTAGAAATCTTCAAAAGTTTTTAAATTAAACTAATATACAATAAAAAATACAGTCTCCAGAGAATTTCATTCATCAACCCCTCCCCAATTATTTTTAAATCTCTTTGGGATGCAGACCTAGTAGTGGTATTGTTAGGCCAAAGGGTATGTACAGTTTTGTAGCTTTTTGGGAACAGTTCCAAATAACTCTCCAAAATGATCAGATTATTTACAACTCCACCAATAATGCATTAGTGTCCCAGTTTTCCTATATTCCCTCCAACATTTGTTTTTCTTTTCCTTTTCTGTCACATGAGCCAATCTGATAGGTGTGAGAAGATCCCTCAGAGTTGTTTTAATTTATATTTCTCTAATTAGTAGTGATTTGGAGCATTTTTTCATGTCTACAGAAAGCTTTAATGAATCTTTCTAATAGTAGTGAAATTGGCTCAGTAATCCCACATACCAATTTTTGATTCTTGTTTCATATAATACCTTCCCCTTTCCCACAAAAAACAACAACCAAAGCCTCCAAACCAACTGTTCCTTATATTCTATCTGGGCTTTCTTCTCTTGGTTTTCCTCAAACTATACAAAGAAAGGGTGGGAAGGATATTCAATTACCTCTCATCCTTAGTTTCTTCATCTAAAAAAAATAAAGGGTTTTTGACAGAATGAGCTTTTGAAGTCCCTTCCAGGTCTGGAGCTATGATCCTATGATTCTGTAGCTGCTAATCTTCTTTCCAATTCTCCATTCTTTTTTTTTTTTTTTTTTTTTTAACATTTATTAATATTCAT
>NW_025380527.1:0-7173 GCF_016433145.1 Gracilinanus agilis | reverse complement strand
TGGAGGGGATGTGGCAAAATTGGGACATTAATGCATTGCTGGTGGAGCTGTGAACTGATCCAGCCATTCTGGTTGGCCATTTGGAATCATGCTCAAAGGGCTATAAAAGAATGCCTGCCCTTTGACCCAGCCATACCATTGCTGGGTTTGTACCCCAAAGAGATCATAGATAAACAGACTTGTACGAAAATATTCATAGCTGTGCTTTTTGTGGTGGCAACAAATTGGAAAAGGAGGGGATGTCCTTCAATTGGGGAATGGCTGAACAAACTGTGGTATATGCGGGTGATGGAATACTATTGTGCTAAAAGGAATAATAAACTGGAGGAGTTCCAGGCGAACTGGAGAGACCTCCCGGAACTGATGCAGAGCGAAAGGAGCAGAGCCAGAAGAACTCTATACACAGAGACTGATATACTGTGGTAAAATTGAATGTAATGGACCTCTGTACCAGCAGCAATACAATGGCCCAGGACAATTCTGAGGGATTTATGGTAAAGAAAGCTACCCACATTCAGAGGAAGGACTGCAGGAGAGGAAGCATATAAGAAAAACAACTGCTTGAACGCATGGGTCGGGGTGGACATGATTGAGGGTGTGGACTCGAAACTACCACACCAATGCAACTACCAACAATTTGGAAATTGGTCTTGATCAAGGACACATGACAAAACTAGTGGAAATGCGCATTGGCCATGGGTGGGGGGGTTTGGGGGGGTTTGAAGGGGAAAGGTGGAGCATGAATCATGTAACCATGTTAAAAATGAACATTAATAAATGTTAAAAAATGACATAAAAAAACTTTTGACAAAATACAACACCACTCCAACTAAAAACACTAGGGGATATTGAAATAAATTGAGTTTTCCTTCAAATGACAAATAGCATCTATCTAAAATAATCAGCAAGAGTTATCTTTAATGGGGATAATCTGGAATTGTTCCAAATAAGATCAGAAGTGAAGCAAGAATGCCCACTACCACTACTACTATAACATATTGTATTAGAAATGTTGGGCGTAGCAGTATGGCAAGTAAAAGAAATAGATGGGATTTGAATAGGCAATGTGGAAAAAAAGCTACCATGCTTTGCAAATGATAAAATGGTATATCCAGAGAATCAACCAAAGAATTAATTGAAACAATCAACCCCTTTTGAAAAGTTGCAGGACACTAAACAAGCCCACACAAATTGTCAGCATTTCTTTTTTTTTTTTTAATGTTCACCTGTGGTTTTCTTTTTTTAATTTTTTAATCATTTATTAATATTCATTTTTAACATGGTTACATGATTCATGCTCCTACTTTCCCCTTCACCCCCCCGCTCTCCCCTTACCCATAGCCAATGCACATTTCCACTGGTTTTAACATGTGTCCTTGATCAAGACCTATTTCCAAATTGTTGATAGTTGCATCAGTGTGGTAGTTTCGAGTCTACATCCCCAATCATGTCCGCCTCAACCCATGCGTTCACGCAGTTGTTTTTCTTATATGTATCCTCTCCTGCAGTTCTTCCTTTGAATGTGGGTAGCATTGTAGTTTTATTTTTTTGGAAAGTATTTTGTAGTTATGTTCATATAATTCCTATATTTGTTTTGGTAGATAGATTCCTAAGTATTTTATATTGTCTAGGGTGATTTTAAATGGTGTTTCTCTTTCTACCTCTTGCTGCTGTGATGTGTTGGAAATATATAGAAATGCTGATGATTTATGTGCATTTATTTTATATCCTGCAACTTTGCTAAAGTTGTTGATTATTTCTACTAGCTTTTTAGTTGATTCTCTAGGATTTTTTAAGTATACCATCATATCATCTGCAAAGAGTGAAAGCTTAGTCTCCTCCTTGCCTATTTTAATACCTTCAATTTCTTTTTCTTCTCTAATTGCTACTATTAGTGCATCTAGTACAATGTTAAATAAAAGAGGTGATAATGGGCATCCTTGTTTCACACCTGATCTTATTGGAAAGACTTCTAATTTATCTCCATTGCATATGATGCTTGTTGATGGTTTAAGATATATACTGTTTATTATTTTTAGGAAAGAACATTCTATTCCTTTACTTCCTAGTGTTTTCAGTAGGCATGGGTGTTGTATTTTGTGAAAGGTTTTTTCTGTATCTATTGAGATTATCATGTGGTTTTTGTTGGTTTGCTTGTTGATATGGTCAATTACGTGGATGGTTTTCCTAATGTTGAACCATCCTTGCATTCCTGGTATAAATCCCACCTGATCATGATGAATAACCCTCTTTATCACTCAGTGGAGTCTTTTTGCTAGTATTCTATTTAAGATTTTTGCATCTATGTTCATTAAGGAGATTGGTCTGTAATTTTCTTTCTCTGTTTTTGATCTGCCTGGCTTTGGAATCAGTACCATATTTGTGTCATTAAAGGAGTTTGGTAAGATTCCTTCTTTGCTTATTATATCAAATAATTTGTAAAGTATTAGGATTAATTGTTCTTTGAATGTTTGATAGAATTCACTTGTGAAACCATCAGGCCCTGGTGATTTTTTCTTAGGGAGTTCTTTAATGGCCTGTTCAATTTCTTTTTCTGATATTGGATTATTTAAGTATTCTATTTCTTCTGCTGTTAATCTAGGCAATTTATATTTTTGCAAATATTCATCCATATCGCCTAGATTGTGAAATTTATTGCTATATAATTGGGCAAAAATAGTTTTTAATGATTGTCTTAACTTCCTCTTCATTAGAGGTGAGGTCTCCTTTTTCATCTTTGATACTATTAATTTCGTTTTCTTCTTTCCTTTTTTAAATTAGATTAACCAATACTTTGTCTATTTTATCTGTTTTTTCAAAATACCCACTTCTGGCCTTATTTTTTAATTCAATAGTTCTTTTACTTTCAATTTTATTAATTTCTCCTTTGATTTTTAGTATTTCTAATTTAGTTTTCATCTGAGGATTTTTAATTTGTTCATTTTCTAGTTTTTTAAGTTGCATGCCCAATTCATTAACCTCTGCCCTCCCTAATTTGTTAACATATGCACTCAGTGATATAAATTTTCCTCTTAGAACTGCTTTGGCTGCATCCCATAAGTTTGGGTAAGATGTCTCATCATTGTCATTGTCTTCAATGAAATTATTAATTGTTTCTATGATTTGTTCTTTCACTAAATTATTTTTGAGAATCATATTATTTAATTTCCAATTAGTTTTTGGTTTGCCTCTCCATGTATTCTTTCTAATAACTATTTTTATTTCATTATGATCTGAGAAGATTACATTTATTTTTTCTGCTTTTTTGCATTTGTTTGCCATGTTTCTGTGCCCTATTACATGGTCTATCTTTGTGAATGTTCCATGTGCTGCTGAAAAGAAGGTGTATTCCTTTTTGTCTCTATTTATATTTCTCCAAATATCTATTAACTCAAATTTTTCTATGGTTTCGTTCAACTCTCTTATCTCTTTCTTATTTATTTTTTGGTTTGATTTATCTACATCTGATAGGGGAAGGTTCAGGTCCCCCACTAGTATGGTTTTGCTATCTATTTCATCCTTGAGCTCCACTAGCTTCTCTTTTAGAAATTTGGAAGCTATTCTGTTTGGTGCATACATATTGAGTACTGATATTTCTTCATTGTTTATACTACCTTTTTTTAGGATGTAGTAATCTTCCCTATCTCTTTTAAACTTATCTATTTTTACTTTGGTTCTGTCAGAGATCATGATAGCCACCCCTGCCTTCTTTTTCTCATTTGAAGCCCAAAAGATTTTGCTCCATCCTCTCATTTTCATTCTATGTCTGTCTGTCTGTCTAATATGTGTTTCTTGTAAACAACATATGGTTGGGTTTTGGTTTCTAATCCACTCTGCTATTTGCTTCCGTTTTATGGGTGAGTTCATCCTATTCACATTCAGAGTTATAATTATCAACTCTGCATTCCCAGACACTTTGGTTCTATCTCCTAGTCCTGTTCTTTCTTCTTTCACTGTTTCCTTCTATACCAGTGTTTTGTTTTTAATCAGTTCCTATAATCCCCTCCCTTGTTGTACTACCCTTTCTCCCCCCTCCCTTTTTATTCCCCTCTTATTGTTCTTTAAAGCCACGCGGTGCTCCCCCCCAAGCCCTCTCCCTCCCTTGTGTTGCTTCCCTCCCCACCAGTCCCTTTGTTACCCTTCTACCTCTCTATAAGGCATGAATCAATTTTCCGCCCCTAGGATCTGATTGTTCTTCTCTAAGTTGATTTCAATGCACTTAAGTATTGAATATTCCCTCTCTCTAACCTCTTTACCCTTACAATGTATTGTTATTTCCCCCCTGTTGATCCCATTTTCTTCTTTATGGAATATAAATTTATTCCTTTTTGTTCGCTTTCCTTTTTTCTTATTGTTATTTTCTTCCCCACCCCCAGTTTTGTATATATTTATACATACATACATATATATATATATTTATATATCTCTTGACATTTCATCCTATACAGTTAGTCCCTGTTCCCTCTATGTAAACTTCTTCTTCTTACCCTATTGGTAATAATAATTTTTAATATTTGCCAATACCTTCTTTTCTTCTTGGGATATAAATTGATTGAATTTGTTGTGTCCCTTAAAGAAAAGAAATTTTTTTCTCCTCCCCCCATTCTCTTAATTACCTTATGTTGATTCTCTTGAGTTCTGGGTTTGGGCAGCAAACTCTCTGTTTAAGTCCTGTTTTTTCTTGATGAATTTTTGGAAGTCCTCAATTTTATTGAATGACCATACTTTCCCCTGCAATAATATTGTTAGTCTTGCCAGATAGTTGATTCTTGGTTGTAGCCCCAGTTCTCTTGCTTTCTGGAATATTGTGTTCCATGCCTTCTGGTCCTTCAATGTAGATGCAGCCAGATCCTGTGTTATCCTAACTGTGGTTCCCTGATATCTGAATGACTTCTTTTTAGTAGCTTGTAATATTTTTTCCTTGGTCTGGTAGTTTTTGAATTTGGCTATAATATTCCTGGAAGTTGTCAGTTGTGGATTAAATGTAGGAGGTGATCTGTGGATCCTGTCAATTTCCACTTTTCCTTCTTGTTCAAGAATTTCTGGGCAATTTTCTCTGATAATTTCTTGTAAAATGCTATCTAAACATTTTCTTTTATCATGATGTTCTAGTAAACCAATCATTCTTAAGTTATGTCTTCTAGCTCTGTTCTCCAGATCTTTGGTTAAATCAATGAGGTGTTTTATATTCTCCTCAAATTTTTCATGTTTTTTATTTTGTTTAATATATTCTTGCTGCCTTGTGAAGGCATTTTCTTCTAGTTGTTGAGTTTTGTTTTTTAAAGATTGAATTTCATTCCTGGCTTTGTGGTCATCCTTCTCTTTCTGGTCTAATTTTCTTTGTAGATCATCTTTTGCCTTCTTTGCTTCATTTTCAAGCTGGCCAATTCTGACTTTTAATACTTTATTTTCTTGTTTTAGCTAATGTATTTCCCTTTTCAAATTGTCTTCAGCCTCTCTTGATTTTTTTTGAGTTCCTTAAGTTCTTGAATTAATTGAGTTTTAAATTCTTGAGTTAATTGAATTTTGAGATCTTCCAAAGCCTGTGTCCAGTTTACTGGAACTACTTCCTCTTCTTCTATTTCTGTTTCATTTGCTCTCTTTTCACTTCCTGGAAAGAAGCTGTCAATTGTCATTTCTTTTCCCTTTTTCTGTTGCTTGCTCATGTTTTCCCCCCTTCCTTGTTCTGTTAATTTGAGCAGATGTATTTAAGGTTCTTTGATGAAAGATCTTCCCCCCAGGGGTAAGTTACTTTTTCTACCCTTGGAAGACTTCTTGTCTGTCCAATTGTCAGGATTAAATCTGTATGGATTGGATTAGTCTGCCCTGAGGCTAAAACCTCAAAGCCTCCAGGAGAGGGAAAAACAAACAAACAAAAACCCAAAAAAGGTGGGGTGACAAGAAGGATCATTTTTTTTTGCCGAACTGAGCTCTCCAGCAGTGGGGTCCCCCTGCGCTATCCACTGTGTTTGATCTGGTTTGATCTGTGCATGGGAAGGGGAAGGGACAAATACTATTATAAGGAGGAGAGGAAGAGAGCATTAAGAGGTAATATTTAAACGTTACTCTCATTGTAATTAACTTGGAGAGGGAAGAGTAGCTATATTATCCATTGGAATATAAAACTCTATCTAACACTAATGAGAAAGTCAGAAAGGATAAACCAAGGGGAGCAGGGGAGTGGGGAGGTCAAAAAAGGGAGGGAAGAAGAAGGGGTAGGGAATTCATTAGGCTTTTAAAAATAAAAATAGGGGAATAGTAAGGGAGGGGGTAGAAAGGGAAGTTACTCAAAAGAGGGGATAAGGGATACCAGCTCAAAGCAAAACATTGGTTTAAAAGAAAATAGAGTAAGAAGGAGGGGTGGGACTAGGGGAGGATACAAAAATGTCAGTGAATGCACAACTGATAATTATAACTCTGAATGTGAATGTGATGAACTCACTCATAAAACGGAAGCAAATAGCAGAGTGGATTAGAAACCAAAATCCTACCATATGTTGTCTACAAGAAACACATATGAGGCGGGTGGACATACACAAGTTTAAGGTTAAGTGCTTGAGCAAAATCTTTTGGGCGTCAAATTAGAAAAAGAAGGCAGGAGTGGCCACTATGATTTCAGACAAAGCCAAAGTAAAAATAGATATAATTAAAAAAGACAGGGAAGGTCATTACATCCTGATTAAAGGCAGTATAAACAATGAGGAAATAACACTGCTCAATATGTATGCACCAAGTGGCATAGCATCCAAATTCATAAAGGAGAAAGTGGCAGAGCTCAAGAAGGAAATAGATAGTAAAACCATATTAGTGGGAGATCTAAATATTCCTCTTTCAGATCTAGATAAATCGAACCAAAAATAAATAAGAAAGAGGTAAGAGAGGTGAAGGAAGTCCTAGAAAAATTAGATTTAATTGATATGTGGAGAAAAATAAATATGGACAAAAAGGAATACACTTCCTTTTCAGCTGCACATGGTACATTCACAAAGATTGACCATGTGATAGGGCATAGAACCATTGCAAACAAATGCAAAAGAGCAGAAATAATAATTGTAACCTTCTCAGATCATAAGGCAATAAAAATAATAATTAGTAAGGGCACCTGGACAGGCAAATCAAAAACTAATTGGAAATTAAATAATATGATTCTCCAAAACCAATTTGTCAAAGAAG
>NW_025380526.1:0-9288 GCF_016433145.1 Gracilinanus agilis | reverse complement strand
ACGCCCGGCGGCTGTGGCAGAGGTGGGCACGACGCTGGGGGGCAGGGCCGCCGGGGAAGAAGGCTCAGCTCGGGCCCCTCCCCTCTGCTCCCGGGCCGGGCAGGGCCGGACCGGACCGGGCCGGGCCAGGAGGGGGCGGGCTGAGCAGTGGCCAGCAGTTTGGGAAGCACAGGACAGGCCGCCAGGAGCCTGGGACTGCGTTCGTGGGCTGGGCTGGGCCGGGGCCGCAGGCATGGAATGGAACAGACCGTGTAGTGAGGTGCCATGCTGTGCTGTGCCCTCTGGTACCTTGCTGGGCAAAGCCACTGCTCTACCCCGGCTGGGGGGCCTTGGATGCTGCAGTCTGTGTTCTCTTTCCCTCCCCCAGGGAGGAGGCTCCGCCCCATTGTCTCCCACCGTCCTGAGGAATGGGACACTGGCCCCTGGCAGAGGTTGGCAGGGATCCAGGGAAAACTCCCCATGACGTCTCTGGGCTAAAGAGAAATGAATGGGAGCTGGAGAGAACCGTTAGAGATAGAGGAGTGCGGGGTCTGGGACCAGGCTTTCCTCGGGCATCCCGCCCCGTTGGGGATCCCCAAGTGCACCTCAGGCCTGGCCACTTGTCCTACAGGGGAAGCCCTGCTTGGCCAGCCCAGCATTCCCTAGGGAAAGGGCCCTTTCGGAGATCTCCTGAGCTCCCCACTAGCTCACAGCCTCCCCCAGGCAGTCAGGGGGACCTTGGGCCCAGCATTCTTCCACCGCTCTCCACCGAGTCTCAGTTAGCAGGTCTGACCAACTCCTTAGAGCTAAGATGTTCAGGGAGGACTTCCTTTTGACTCTGGGTGGGCCTTCCTGGTGCCGCTGGGGCTGATTGGGGGGTGCCTTTGGTTCAGGGGACCCTCATATCCCAGCCGCCCACTCTACCAAGGTCTTCTAATTCTCCCAAACAGAGCTAGCCCCACGGTGCCTCTCACTTCACATTCGAGGGCTCTTCTTGCTCATTCCCTTGGACCCATTGCCCCTTTGCTCCAGGGTTAGAGAAGAGGGGAGGCACCAGCTGCCAGTGAGGATGCTCAGGAACATCTCCCAGCGGTTTCCTTCCCCCCTCTCCCTCCCCCCCCCCCCTTAGCACAGAGACCAAAGTTATAAACCAGACACGTCAACAAGTTCATCTGAAATGGTTCACTTACTTCCATTCAGAAGCATGGGGCAGAGTGCATAGAAGGTTGGACCCGGAAGGAATTCAGGAAGACCTGGATTCAAGTCCTGCCTGACACTCAACTATCCGTGTGGCTGTGGGGGAAGCCACTTCGCTGAGCCTCAATTGACTTGTCTCTGAAATGGGGATAGTAAGAGCGATGACCTTAGCCCGGTGCTGTAAGGATCAAATGAGATAATGTATGTTGTTGCTCAGTTGTGCCAGACTCTTCCTGATCCCATTTGGAGTTATCTCGGCCAAGATTTGAATCTAGGTCTTCAGATGTCAACTCAAGTAGGAGCTGACTCCTGTCCCCCAACCCCCTCCCCACATCTATTTCCATAATAGTTTAAGGTTCAGTGACAGCAAAACTATCGATCTCACTGTCCCTCAGTTCCCTTCTCTGTAAAGTGGAGTGACCTGGATAGCCAAGGTGTTCAGAGCTGTCCAATTTTCCTTCTCTAGCTTGTTTGACAGATGAGGAAACTGAGGCAAATAGGATTAAGTGACTTGCCCAGGGTCACACAGCCAGGCAGTGTCTGAGGCCACATTCGAACTCAGAAAGCTGAATCTTCCTGACTCTAGGCCCAGCACTCTATCCATTGTGCTGTCTAGCCAACTAGCTGCTTCCTAATAATGGAAGCTATCCTCATCATCTTAGTCCTCCCTCTGGTCTCCAATGAGGCACACATGGAAATTTTCCCAGATGGTTGTAAATCAATAAAGTTTCCAATTCCCCCACTCCTTAATTCCTCACTCTCACCCTGGATGGCCCAAAATGGTGCCAAATCTTGTCCTGTCTCCCTTCACAATGTGTGAGGGACATCTGGCCCCTCCTGTGCACCCACACAGCCACCACTGGGCTTCGGGCCTCTCACCACCTCTCCCTTGGGCTATTCGTAGCATTCACCTTCCAACTGCTCTTCCTCCCTCAAGATTCTCCCCTCTCTAATCCATCCTCCATTCAGCCCCCAAAGTGATTCCTGAAGGCCGGATGTAGGCCTGGCATCCCCTCCACCCCCGACAAACTGCCCTTATTTCCAGGATCCAGGAAAAAGCCCCCCACTTGGCGTTTAAAGCTCTTTCTACTGGGGCCGCCCTGGCCTACTTTCCAGGCTACTGACACCTCCCCTCCCTCCACTGTGCTCCATCCAGCTACCCTGGCCCTTCTTTCAACATGGTGCTCCTTTTTTCTGGTGGGCCCCCCATGCGTGGAGTGGAACGGAATGGAATGCCGCCCCTCCGTCGCCTCTTTGTTCTGCTTTCTTTCAAGACACAGCTCAAATCTCACCTTCGGCAGGAGGCCTTTCCCACTTATTCCACTAGATAGTGCCTCCGCCTCCTAGATCACCCTCCATCTACTCTCCCTTCATTCTGGATCTACCTAGTTAATGCCATGTTCTCTCTCCCAGGAGAACGTGAGCTCCAGGGGCAGCTAGACAGTACAGTGTGGCTAGAACACCAGGCCTGGAGCCTGGAGGTCCTGGGTTCAAATGTGGCCTCAAACCCTTTTTAGCTGTGTGACCCTGAGCAAGCCACTTAACGGTGATTGCCTGGGCCTTTCTGCTCTTCCACCTTGGAACCAGTACTAATGAGTCTAAGACAGAAGGTCGGGGTTAAAAAAAAAGGAGGTGAGCTCCTCGAGAGCTGGGACTCTTTCTGGTTTTGTCTTTCCTCATATCTCCAGCACTTCCCATGGTGTCTGGCACATAGTAGGTGATTAATAAATGCTTCATGGCTGCCTACTGGGTTCTTCATTCTAGAAGGCGGAGAAACAGCATAGTGACTAGGTCTGAAACCCAAAAGTCTAAATGGAATTGAAGATAGGGAAAAGGAGCTTGGGCACTTAGGGAACAGGAAAGAGACAGAGACAGAGAGAGAGACAGAGATAGAGAGAGACAGACACGGACAGAGAGAAAGAGAGAGAGAAGAGAAAGGAGAAAGAGAGAAACAGAGACACAGAGAAAGACAGAGAGAAAGAGAGACAGAGACTGAGAGACAGAAACAGAGAGAGAGAGAGAGAGAGAGAGAGAGAGAGAGAGAGAGAGAGAGAAGAGACAGAGAGAGAAAGAGGGGGGAGAGAGAAACAGAGATAGAGACAGAGAGACAGAGAAAGAGAGGAGAGAGACAGACAAAGAGAGATGGACAGACAGAGACAGAGAGATAGAGACAAAGAGCGAGATTGTAAAGGTAGAGGGAGGACATTTCTCTTCTTGGCCACATTAGGGAAATGATGCTGATGTTCCTAGTCTTCCCAGTCTCCAGTCTGATCCCCTCTCTAGTCCAGCCTCCACATGGTATAGAATCTTCCCAGTGTCTGCTCTGATCATGTCTCTCCTCTTTTCGGAAACCTTTGGTGACTTGCAGCTGCTTACTATGTAAAAGAAACATTCCTGCCTGACATTCAAGGCCCTCTGAAACCTGGCTCCAACCTACCTATCTGGCCTTATCACCTAATACTCCTTTTGTACTACTCTGACCCAATTAGGCCACTCTCCAGGCCCAGTTCTCATCCTGATCCCTTCTGCTTGCTTGCCTTTCTTCCTACCATTCTCATACCTGGAATTCTGGGTAGAATTTGTAGACTTGAACAGTCTTCCACTGGGAATTCCAGACTCTTCTTCATCTGACTCCCATGGACCTTTCCAGCCTTCTCTCACATTACTCTCCTTCAGGGATTCTGTATTTCAGCCAAATTGACCTACTAGCTGTTTCACCTGTCATCTCCAGCCTCCCCGCTTTTGTAAGGTGGTCCCTTAGGCCCGAAATGTGCTTTTTCCTCACTTCCACATCATGGAATCTCTGGCTTCTACTTGGGGACCTTTCTTGATCCCCAGCTCGTTGTTAGTCTTGTACTCTCCCCTGTGAAGTTACTTTGCATTAGTGTGTGTGTGTGTGTGTGTGTGTGTGTGTGTGTGTGTGTGTGTGCGCGCGCGCTTGTGCTCTCTTCTCTGTGTAGGCTTTATTTCCCCAGGAGAATCGAGGGATTTCCTTTCTGTCTTTGTGTCCCCATCATGCGGCACAGTGAGTGGCACATAGTAGGTATTTCGTAGATGTTTTGGGGTTGAGGTGAATGACTTTGAAATCCCTGGAAATGCCCACCCCTCCGGGGGCCTCAGGAGGAGAGGTGTTGGACAGACAGAGAGGCTGAACTCAGGGTGGGTCTCGTCACGGTCTGTGCCAGGAGGCTATTCATGATAATAAGTGCATTACAAACAAATCAATTGAGTAAGGCATAAGGAGCCCACTTCCTGAGAGCTGGGGCCATCCAGCTCGATAGCCATTCTATTCTTAGAGTAGGGGGAGATGACCAAAGCTGTCCTGCCTAGCCATCTCAGCCAGCCCGAGCATTGTGGGAAAAGAGCAGATAGGAAACACGCCATGGTAACCCCTTTAACCCTATGGTGTCTGGAGCAGAGTGGGAACTTCCTTTTTCCTTGGAGACCCAAGCAGAATTGGAGTAGGGATCATCTGTAGGTCTTTTCTATAGGAGAAAGGAAGAGGTGAGAGGGTTTAGGGGTGTCCATCGGAGGAATGAGGAGGTCGAATGGCTCACAGATCATGTTCCTTGGGGAAATGGGATAGTTTGTAGATAATTTTGACAGGAGGGAGAATCATCCATCAACTCTTTAACCTGGTATTATTGATGATTTATAAGACCACTCTGTCTATGTGTGCTCTCCTATTTCTTCCCTGCCTTTCTCCAGCCTAGACTTGTCCGAACAACTTTATAGACTGACTCGGTTTCCTCCAAGATTAGTGCCATCCTGGCCAACAGCTCGTGTGTATTTGGATAAGTTGCTAATATGCGCTGTGCTTCAGTTTGCAATGTGTGGTGGGTAAGGTATCATCCCCTTCTCTTATTCCCCACTGGGGACGATTGACACTTGGTAGCACCTTCCTAATTTTTAGCTCTAAAAACGGTGTCTTTGGTGGTCAAATGCCCTCAGAAGATCCATCCAAAATGGAGACTCCAAACAAAATTTGAGAACATGATGGAGTGGAGTGGGCAATGCCAAGAAGCACTTATCAAGGACTTACTCTCGTGTTAGATACTGTGCGGAGCTCTGGGCATATGAAGAAGATAGGAAACTTGGTCTCTGCCTCCAGGGAGTTCACCTTCTAATGAAAGGAGATAACATGCAAAGGGCTGTGTTGCTGTTGCTGTTGCTGTTGCTGTTGTTGTTGTTGTTGTTGTTGTTGTTGTTGTTGTTGTTGTTGTTGTTGTTGTTTCACATCTGACTCTTTGGGACCCCGTGGACCATGGCACGATGGGCCCTTTTGTCCTCTACTATCTCCTGAAGTCTGTCCGAGCTCATGTTTGTTGCTTTCATGACAGATACATGAATGATCCATACCGTGTAACTGGGAGATCATCTTTGAGTCAAGTCACTAGGAGGCATCTCCTCATTGCCCGCCATGTTGCACTCGTTTTGGATTTCTTGGGTTTTGTCACCGAGTCCCCATGCTGGGTACCTTCCCTCCCTCACCCCCCCCCCCACGGCTTGCTTTTGTCTATCTTTCCTCATATGACTGTAAGCTCCTTGAGGGCAGAGACTTTCTTGATTTGTCCGTTTTTTATGCCTTAAGCGCTTAAGAAAAGCTTATTGACTGTTGAGTGGCAGTGGAGGTGGGACTTCCTGCAGAATCTATGAGGTGTGGATGTGGAGGGAGTATGGAGACAGTCAGTGCGAAGGACCAAAATAAGGAGATGGAGGATCTGGAATGAGGAACAGCAAGGAGGCCAGAATGGCTGGATCCCAGAGTATGAGGAGGAAAGAGAGGTGCATGAAGAAGTTTGGAAGGGGAGTAGGGGTCCACTTATGGAGGATTTTGAAGGGCAAACAGAGGGTTTTCTGTTTGATCCTGGAGGTGATAGGAAGGTTCTGCATTAAGGAGATTCATTTGACAGCTGAGTAGAGAATGGACGGTGGTGGTGAGAGACTTGAGACTGGGACACCAACTAGCAGGCGGCCATTTGGATAATCCAGTGGTGAAGCGATGAGGGCCTGCACCAGGGAGTCGGTGTTGGCCAGATCATGAAAGCTAGGAGCAGAGATTTAGAGCTGGAAGGAGCTCGGAGGTCATCAGGCCCACTCTCATTTGACAAATAAGGAAGCTGATCCAGAAAGACACCACTCTGATTCTGGCCCGAAATTGCTAGATGACTTTCGGTTGGCTTGATAAGTAGTTGCAAGAGGTTACTCATGGGAGAGTGGAAGACACGGGCAGTTGGGAAGTATGGGGGAAGACATGGGTCCATACCCAGAAGAAGCCATTGGCAAGTATGCGTTGTTAAAAGAGCGAGGCAGAAATGATCTTGATTAAGTATTTGGCAAAGCTACACGGGAGGAATGGGGAGAGGAGCACATTTATAAGGTCAGCTTAACCTATTCAGTAGAAATAAAAACCAGAGCTCCCCAAGGGTAGACTTTGGGGGTTGTGAGCTCGCTGCCTTTAGAAATGCTCAAATTGGGGGGAGGGTCAGCTAGGTGGCTCAGTGCATCGAGAGCCAGGCCTAGAGAGAGGAAGTCTTGGGTTCAAATGTGACCTCAACAATCCCAAGGGACTTATGAGAAAGAACGCTATCCACATCAAGAGAAAGAACTGTGGGAGTAGAAATGCAGAAGAAAAACATATGATTCATCACTTGGTTATGTGGGTATAGGATTTGGGGTTTGGGTTTAAAAGATTTCTCTATGACAAATATGAATAACATGGAAAGAGGTATTGAGTGATAATACATGTATAAGCCAGTGGAATTGCTTGTCAGCTCTGGGAGGGAGGAGGGAAGAGGGGAAGGAGATAACATGAATCATGTAACCATGGAAAAATATTTTTAAAAATAAAATTGTATTAAAAAATAAAAATGGAGGGGCAGCTGGGTAGCTCAGTGGATTGAGAGCCAGGCCTAGAGACGGGAGGTCCTAGGTTCAAATATGGCCTCAGACACTTCCCGGCTGTGTGACCCTGAGTAAGTCATTTGACCCCCATTGCCTACCCTTACCACTCTTCCACCTATAAGTCAATACACAGAAGTTAAGGGTTTAATATAAAAAAAATAAAAAAAAATAAAAATGGGGAGCAATGTCAAAAAAAATCCGGCCTCGGACACCTCCCAGCTGTGTGACCCTGGTCGAGTCACTTGGCCCCCATTGCCTAGCCCTTACTGCTCTTCTGCCTTGGAACTAACACATTGTATTGATTCGAAGAGAAAAGGGACGGGTTTTAATTTAAAAAAAAAATGCTCAAGCAGAACTTGGGTAGCCACTTTGGAGGGAGATCATAAAAGGAAGATTCCTCGAGAGATTTGGAATCAATGGCCCTTCATGTCTCTGGATACAATGATTCATTTGGCCACTGAGAAGGGACTGCCCTGTAGCATCTTTTCAGCATTGACCTTGAGCTGTGATTTGACTTGTTAGAAGGTTGTCAAGAACGTGGATCGTCAACAGTGGCTCTGTGGGCTCCAGATTGGGAAAGAAAACGTCTCCTAGCTTCTACCTCCCCTGCGTGGAATGGGCACCAAGCTGGGGATAATGGAAGCAGGTCAGTTGGCTACTGTGGATAGTTTCGCCCTACCCAAGGTGCTTTGAAGGGAAAGGAAGTAAACCAATACCAATATATCTAGTAGATATCCTTTCTACTGTGGAGGAAGGAATACACACATAGACTTCAGAAGTGTCTGCAGAACAGCAGAGTGGCCTGTGCCCCTGGGACCAAGGGAGTGGGCCACTGCTCTGGTCTCTTGCAGGGCCTAGGTTTGGAGGCCTTGGATGGGTACCTACTACTACACTTGGTTCAACCCCTTCTTCCTTGGTGTTTGTGAGAGCAGGCTAAAGCCCTTTAGCATCACAGGACTGTCTGTGGAGGTTAAAAGCCCCAGTCAACTGGCACTGTCCTCCTCCTGTGCCCTAGGGAACACCCACATTCTTCTCACTTAATTCCTGGGATCTGGAGTCACCCAGGCAACAATTGCCATCCTTTGCAACCCGTTCTGGATCACCTATCCTTATCCCCTCTCCCCTGCCTTTCCTGGGTCCCTTCCTGTTCTGTTAAGTCCTGAGAACTTCATTCTATCACTAACAAGCTTCTCTTCTTCCTAGATCCCTCCCAGCTTCTTGCACTCATGAGTACCAAGTTTATTCTGGAAGACGCTATACGGCTGAGCACCCTCTCCTAAGCCCATAGAAGTTCTATGCCTCAGTGCTCTCAGTTTCCCTTTCTGCTCTAACTCTTGCCCTTACTTGAGGCTGTCACTGTACAGGTCAGCGTCCCCTCTCATCCCCTGCCTGCCTCCCAAGTCTTGAACTCCTGTAACCCGAACAGTCATTTTGCCTCAGTCATCCGCAGGACGGGTACTCTACATTTTTGTTCATCAAAGTGTTTCATTATATAAAATTCCCCCTCCGGAATGGCTTGGCTACATCCCCAAAGTTGTGGTATGCTGTTTGATTATTGCCGTTTTCCTTGATGAAATTTCCTATTGCTTGTACGATTTGTTCTTTAGCCCGCAAATTCCTTGGGATTAGGTTATTTAGTCTCTAATTAATTTTTAATCCTCTTTTCAAAGATCATTTCTTGAATGTGGTTGTTATTGTGTTGTGTTGAATACTGCTTTTCTGCATTTGTGAGGTTTGTCTGCCCCGGTTCGTGACCAGTTTTTGTTAAAGTTCCACGAGCCACTGAAAAATAGGTATACTCTTTTCTGTCCCCCTTCAGTAACTGGCAGAGATATCACATATCGAACTTGTCTGAAAGTCTATTCCAGTCTCTATGCCCCACAGGGCCATCCCGATCAGGGAGGCGAGCGGTCTCTCTGTTCCCCAAGGTGCCCCTTTTCATGGAGATATGGAAGCTTACCATTTTGTATACCGGTGATCTTGCTGGCCTCTCTGGTAGGACTTCTCTTCCAGGGTCTGTTACTTCTTTTTTTTTAAACCCTTACCTTCCACCCTGTGTATTGGTTCCAAGGCAGAAGAGCAGTAAGGGTAGGCAATGGGGGTTAAGTGATTTGCCCAGGGTCACCCAGCTAGGAAGTATCTGAGGTTAGATTTGAACCCGGGACCTCCCGTCTCTAGGCCTGGCTCTCAATCCACTGAGGCACCTAG
>NW_025380525.1:0-5870 GCF_016433145.1 Gracilinanus agilis | reverse complement strand
TCTCCCCTCCCCTTCCCTCTCCTTCCCTTCCTTCCCTCCCTTCCCTTCTCTTCCCTTCCCTTTCCTCCCTCCTTGTCTTCCTGTCCCCTCCTCCCTTTCTTCCTCCCTCCTCTTTTTCACTCTCTCCCTCTCTCCCTTCCTTCCTTCCTTCTTGTAGTTTATATATAATTATTTGCATGTTGTGTTCCCCATGAGACCATAAATTTCTCTGAGAGGAGGGATTTGCTTTTCTTTGTATACTTAGAACTTAACAACAGTGCCTGGCACATAACAGACACTTTTAGGATTTAGGTCATGTCCACTAACTGGAGGTGCTCACCAAGACTCTGTTCTGGACATCCTTCTCATCCTCTAGGCCAGTGATGGGCAAACTTTTCAAAGAGGGGGCCAAAGGAAAGGAAATGCTCATCTATCAGTCTGTTTCTAAGGCAATTCTTTCAAAAGTTTCATTGTATTGTATCCTACTTATTGTATTTGTCAAATTAGGAATAATGGCCAGGGCAGGATAGAACATTTCAGGGGCCCCGCATCTGGCCTGCAGGCCATAATTTGCCCATCACTGCTCTAGACTATTTGTCTTAGTGATTCCATCAGCTCCCTTGGATTCAATATTCAGATCTATAATTCCCAGATCTATTATGTGAAGACTTCCCCTGGTGAAATGGGCAGATAACAATTTGCTCCAATGGCAGTGAGAGTGGCTGAAGCAGATGATGTGGAGCACTTAGAGCTTGGTCAGACATCAAAGATGTCTAGGTCATCCACTGTACCTTGGGCCATTACCTGCCATCCTGACTTTTGTCTTGTCACTGGACTTGGATGACTCTGGAAGAGACAGTGAGACTGATGACTCTGCTTCACATAAATCCAGGTCATACACAAATCAAAACATCAACTCATAATGCCATTGGCCTTCTTCAAATATGAAGCATGAACAACAACAATAAATGTTTATTGGCCAGTCAATTTTAGTTCTCCTCCTACATTTCTACTGGATTCTTCCCAGTGTCTGTTGCTAAGTCACCATCCATATTCTGTTCTCCCCCACCCCTGCCCCATCCAGGCATACCCTCCAAGGGTCTGTGCTTGTCCATCTTTTTTTTCTTGGTAATCTCATCAACAGTTCAATGATATCTCCATGAAGACAATTCCCAGATCTACATAACCAGTTCTGGTTTCTCTCCTGAGCTATAGCTCTATATCACCAGTTGTCCATTGGTGATCTCCTAGTAGATATCCCGTGGGCATCTCAAACTTAACATGTCCAAAATGGAGCTCCTTATTTTTTGCCCTAAACCACCCTTCCTTCAAATTTTCCTGGTTTTTTTTCTAATCATCTACCCAGGTTTTGTACCTTGGAGTTTTCCTCAGTTCTTTCCTCTCTTTCACTTTCATATCAGATCTGACCGTCAAGACACCCTTGCTTAGACTAATTGTACAATTGTACTCCTGGCTTCCAGTATCTCCTCTCTCAAACTTTTGTCTATAAAACTACCTTCCCTACTGATTTTCCTAAAGTGCCATGTTGACATGTCATTGCTCCTGTCCAAGAAATTTCAATTACTCCCTGCTGCCTACAGCATAATGGAAAAACTCCTCATATCTGTTTTCAAATCATATTTTATTTAATTAAACAAATGAGATCAAATAAATAAAATTATTTATTTATTAAATCATTACATTGTTTATTGAAATTAATTAAATAAATTAAATTAAATAAATAAAAACTCTTCAGATTGGTTTTTACACATTTGGCTATATAGACTCTACATCCTTGTCACCCTGGCTTATTCCCTGTTAATTTGAATTCAGTGTCAAGCTCCCAGTCCATGGTTATTCCTCATCCTGATAGCTTGTTCCCTCCTTATTTATGCCTCTTAGGAGCTCTAGCTTCTCTCCAGGCTCATCTCACGTGTCATCTACTAGGATGCCATCCCTTTAGTTGTCGGTGCTCCTTCCGTCCTTCTCTAATGATCCTAAATATACTTATCTGTTGACATGTTGACCCCCTCCCTCCAAGTACAATATAAGCTTCTTGAAGATAGTGGCTGTGTTTTTGTTTTGTCTCTGAATCCCCAGCAGCTAGCACAGACTTTAATAGTGGTAGGTTTTTTTTTTCTTTTTATAAATGCTAGTGGGATTGAATCAAGTTGTCTAGAATGCCAGAGCTGGAGGAGCTCATCTGGTATGAACGCTTCATTTTACAAATGGGGGAAATGAGGCACAAAGAGGGGACAAGAAGTCACAGAGCATTAGAATCTCTGAGATGGTCATATTCTTGACTATACCCAAAGCGCTACAATACACCCAATAAATTGTGCTGAAGCCTCCTCTTGTATACTCCTAGTGAGGAGAATCCATTACCTCTCAAGAGAAACCATCGAATTGCCCAAGGTCACAAAGCAAGTTGCTGAGCCCTGAACAGAGTGGGAACACAAATAGTGACTTTGGTGCTGAACTGCAAACCAAGACAAACTTTCTCTCCAAGTACATGCCCAGTGAGCCGGGCCAGACTGGAACTGGACATCCATGTTTGCTGAGACTATTGAACAGACTGAGGTTTCATTAGGTTGGATTCTGATACAAATGCCTTTGGGTTCATAGTAGGACTACATTAGAAGGGAAACGGTTCTCATATTGCAGAGTTTGACTTAATAAAAGGAGGGAAAAAAACCCAAGTAGGCTACCCAGCAGTGAATGAGCTGCCTCAGGTGGGAATAAATTCCTCATCTCTGGAATACAACTGAGAGTCAAGATCTCTGCTTCTACCTCTTACTAGCTGTATGACCTTGGAAAAGTCACTTCACATTTTTCCGAACCTCAGTTTCTTCATCTACAAAATTGGGATAATAATACCTTATAAGACTGCTGTGAATGTCAGGCAAGATAGGAATAGGACCTGCGGTGTTGGGGGACCAGATTGGAGCATGTGCATCTCTGAAAACATCTAACTATAAATCAAGGTTTGATTTATTGTTTTACTGATTGCTAGACTTTAGAAAATAATAATAATGTATATTAAACTGAAAAGTGGTAATGAACACATTTTTCACGTGTTAAAATGTTAAACATTGACCAGAATCCCCCTGGATAGGATAATGATTTCATTAATATAGTAGGACCTTATTTTAGGTGGTTTTTTATTTTAATTTTTATTGTCACGCAAAATATACTTCCACACTGGACATTGTTATAAGAGCAATTCATATACAACCAAAACCCCAAAATAAAACCAAAGATACACTGATGGGAAAGACGATGCCAAGGGTTCCTCTCTGGGGATGGAGAGCATTCCTGTCATAAGTCCTTCAGGATTGCCCCAGATTGTGGCATTGCTGGGAGTAGCCAAGTCTATCACAGTTGATCATTGTCCAATATTGCTGTTAGTAGGACCTGATTTTTACATAGCCAATATGCTTCAAGACCCTTTATGTAAGTTGAAAATTATGCACAATAGTGAACCCCATTATTTATTTGTTTTTATTTTTATTTTGAATATTTTCCCCTAGATACACATTTCATGTTCTTTCCCTCTCCCCCAAACCCCTCTAACCTCCCTTAGCCAATGCACCATTCCACTGGGTTTTACATGTATCATTGATCAAGACCTAATTCCATATTATTGATAGTTGGACTAGAGTTATCATTGAGTGTCTACATCCCCAATAATATCCCCAACAGTTAATGAACCCCACTATTTAATAAGTATTCCTTTTTGAAAACAAACAAAAACCAAACCTTACCTTCCGTCTTAGAATCAATGCTAAGTATTAGTTCCAAGGCAGAGGAGTAGTAAGGGCCAGGCAATTGGGTTAAGTGACTTGTCCAGGGTCACACACTAGGAAGGGTCTGAGGCTAGATTTGAACTCTTGAGTCCCCTAGCTTCCCCTGTAATATTTTTCTTATATGGCCATAGACAAGCACTTGACAACTTTTCTTGGGCTTATCAGAGCTACAAGCAGCACCAGTTTTGTATTTGAGACAATTATCAATAACTAAATAGCCTTAATGAGACAAATTGAAGCACTGCTCTGATGTGGACACGGCTTGTTACAGGTGAGAACTCCAGACAGGCTGATGAGAGAGTTAATGTTTGGTGCAAAACACTATCATTTCTTAGAGCGAGAATTAGCGTGATTGAGTGAACCGCTGTGAGACTTTATTCAGCTTGGGAAAATGGCACATATTTAGCATGTAATTAAAAAATTTTATTTTGCATATTTTTCTGCCTTTTTTTTGATTGCCAATCACATATACCTGAATTTGCATGAGTTCATGTAAAATGAGGTCCTATTGTATGGAGATCTTCTGTCACTGCGTTTTATTTTAAACCCTTCCCTTCTATCTTAGAATCAATACTAAGTATGGGTTCCAAGATAGAAGAAGGCCAAGGGCTAGACAATGGAGGTTCAGTGACTTGCCCAGGGTCACATAGCCCTATCTCTAGGGTTTGTTCTCTATTCACTGAGAATGTTAGTTCCTTCTCTGTATCCAGAAATTTTAGAGAAATTTCTAGAGCATTGAGAGGTTAGGTGACTTGTCGAGGGGGATGGCAGAAGTGGGATTTAACCCAAGTCTTGCTGGCTCTGAGGACAGCTCTCTCTCCACTATGCCATGTTGGCTCTCCGACAAGAGGACACATATAAAACGCCTTGTAAATTATAACCTTTTGGGACAACTAGGTGGCACAGTGGATAGAATGTCAGGCCTGGAGTTGGGAGGTCCTAGGTTCAAATTCGTTCCTAGCTGTATGACCCCGGGCAAGTCATTTAACCCCATTTGCCTAGCCCTTGCCTTTCTGTCTTACATTCATTACTAGGATAAAAAGTATGGGTTAAAAAAATTACAAGCTGTTAAATCTGTCTGCTCTGATCCCTGATCTTATCTCAATACCAGACTGGTATTAGTGGTTTAATGAAAAGAAAATTGGATTTGGAGTCCAGTGATTTGGGTTCAAAGCCTAGCTCAGCCACCTACGAACTGCGTGATCATTGGCAAGTCATTGAACCTTTTTCAGCCCAGAGGAAGTGATTCTGATATATCGGGGGCCTGGAGGACATCGAACACATCACTCCCAAGAGTGTGCCAAGCATTCACCGGACTGGGGTGGGTGGAGAGGGAGGCTGCTCTCTGGCAGGTGCATTTAGCAGATAGTTTAACTCCAATTTCAACTTTAAACTGTGCCTGCTATTGCTGCCTGGGGACCCCTATCTTTTTCCAAGTTATTGCAGCTCTGTTGCCCAGCCAAGGTAATAAAGAAATCTCAATGGGTTGTCTGGTATTTATAAATCTACCCTGGTGGCAGGTCTGGCAGATAAAGAAACAAAAGCAGCTCCCCTTTAAGGTGGATTAACTCAGGCAGCCTGAGTGGGCCTTCTCAGGGGCTGTGATGATGACGATCAGTCCTCCATTCATCAGAGGAATCTTGAGTGGTTTCACCCCCGCCAGCAGCTTGGTGCAGTGGTAGGTAGAGACAGGGAGCCGGAAAGGGGCTCCAGTTCTGACAGTAGCCGTCAGATGAAATAGCCTGGTAACTCCCTGAGCTGGGCGAGGAATCCAGTCGTATTTCAGCCTCGTATTTTTATCCATTTCTTTTCAACAAACAAGCATTTATTTGCTCCTCCTTTCAATCTCAGCCCCACCCCCAAGAAAAGGAAAACAAAACCCTCCTTACAAATAAATATAGTCAAGCAAAACGAATTCCAATTGTGGTTATGTCCAGAAATGTATGCCTCATTCCACCTATTTAGTCCTCCATTTAGAGACTTTGTAGTCTACTGTTCTCTGGAATCATGACTGGCCACTGTGTTGACCAGATAAACAATTTCCTTCCTTCCTTCCTTCCTTCCTTCCTTCCTTCCTTCCTTCCT
>NW_025380524.1:0-8139 GCF_016433145.1 Gracilinanus agilis | reverse complement strand
CTTTCTCCTTTCTCTCTCTCTCCTCTCTTGTCTCTCTCTCTCTCTCTCTGTCGCTGTCTCTGTCTCTCTCTTTGTCTCTCTCTGTGTCTCTCTCTCCCCACACTACACCCCAATCTACATCTGTGTCTCTGTTAGTTGATACATGCACAGATACACCTAGGATCCAGCTCACAAGAGCCCAGAGCAGAGCCAGAGGCCAACAAATGAACAGAGAGCCAAGCCTGCACCTCTCTATGGAGGCAGCTAGGTGAATAGAATGGGGAGGGGGGAAGACCCATGTTCAAATATGACCTCAGACTCTTACTGGCTGAGTGACCCTGGACAAGTCACTGTACCTGTTTGCCTCAGTTTCCTCATCTGTAAAAAGAGGATCTCCATAGCACCTGTCTCTCTGGGTTCTTGGGAGGATCAAATGTGAAATCATTGGAGAGCTCTTAGCACAGAGCCTGGCACAAAGGAAAGCTCTGCGCCAGTGTTAGCCTTCTCTCCTCCCCCTCGGCTTTTGCTTTGCAGGTGTTACATACTTTAAGGAAGTTGCCTAAAAATGTAGATTCACCCAAAAGATAAGCTGGGCTCCTAGAGAGCAGGGCCCAGCCCTTCTGGCCCATTTTCTCATTTCCTGCCCAGCACAGCTCCGCAGAGGGGAGATAGTCAGTGAGCCGCTGCCCAAGTGAATTGAAAGGAATGTACCCTGGCGAGCCCCCATTGAGGGAGATCACTGTGTTCGGTTCGGAGTGCCACATTTTAGGAGGAACATTGATAAGGTGGAACGAGCCCAGAGCAGGGCGACCGGGATGGCATTGGGCCACACGAGGAGCAGCTCGAGACTTGTTACAGAAAGCTGACTTGGGTGGGACCAGTTCATTGTCTCCAAGGCCTCGGCAGGCTCTCGTCAGGAGGAGCTGAACTCTGCTCTGTCTCAGAAGGCAGAACTAGGGCTCAAGAAAGAAGTCACATTGCTTTACCTTTCAAGATCCAGTTCCAGGATGTCCCTTCCTGGGAGGCAGATTGTCACCCAGTCCTGCCGATTCCTTTTACACAAGTTTTTTTCCTTTACAAAATGATGGAGGATTTAAGGGTGAAACAAATCCTGCAAATAGGATTTTTTTTAAACCCGCCCCTTCTGTCTTCGAATCAATACTGTGTATCAGTTCCAAGGCAGAAGAGCAGGAAGGCCTAGGCAATGGGGGTGAAGTGACTTGCCCAGAGTCACCCAGCTAGGAAGTGTGTGAGTCCAGATTTGAACCCAGGACCTCCTGTCTCTCCATCCACTGAGTCACCCAGCTGCCCCCTACATGTAGGATTTTAAGGTAGATGGGACATTCCCATTCAATCCTTTGAAAAATGGGGCAAGGGCAGCTATGTGGTTCAGTAGATTGAGAGTCAGACTTAGGGATCTAGAGGTCCTGGGTTCAAATCTGACCTCAGCTACTTCCTAGCTGGGTGATCCCAGGCAAGTCACTTAACCCCATTTGTCTAACCCAGTGATTCCCAAAGTGGGTGCCACCGCCCCCTGGTGGGTGCTGCAGCAATCCAGGGAAGCGGCGATGGCCGCAGGGGCATTGATCTTTCCTATTAATTGCTATTAAAATTTAACAAAATGAATTTCCCGGGGGCCGAGTCATATTTTTTCTGGAAAGGGGTCGGGAGGCCAAAAAAGTTTGGGAACCGCTGGGCTAGCACTTCCCGCTGCTCTTCTGCCTTAAAACCAATACATAATGTTGATTCTAAGACAGAAAGTAAAGGGTTTTTGTTTTTTTTTAATCCTTATCCCCATTTCACAGAGGAGGAAACTTTCTCAAAGAAATTACCTGCCGTGCCCAGGGAGGATGCAAACCTAGCTGGAGTGGGTAGAGGGAGTCCCGACGACAGGCCAGTTTGGACTGGATGGAAGGAAAACATCCCAAGGGCCAGAGTGAACCTTGGCCCGGGGTGGGGGGCGCCCCTCGCTGGTCACCGTCCCGCCAAGGCAGGGAAGGCTAGAGGGGATCCCAGCTCGGTGACGGGTTGGAAACGATGAATCGTCAGTGGATGGACCGACGGTCATGAGGCCTCGCCCGCGTGCCGGGCTCTGAGAACACAGAGCCAAAAGAAGCAGCAGGTCTCTGGCCCGAAGAGGCTTCTGCTCCATGGGAGGAGAGGGCAGGCCCGGACACACCGGACACACCGGACACACGGCCGCCCATCAGACCAGACCCCCAGGGAGGGGGAGGCCGGCAGCTCACCCTTGAAGGAAACCAGGGATTCCAAAAGGCAGAGATAAGGAAGGAGAGCATTCCAGGCATGACTGACAACCCTGCGAGGGCCCACAACCAAGGTGGAGCGGCTCCTGGGAGGGACCACAAACAGGCTGGCCTGATTGGCTGAGCCTCCCGGGTCCCTTCCATCTGTGCGGTTCTGGAATTCCATGAATGAAGGTATGGGGCCTGGGAGGCCCGCCGGACCTTGGGCCCAATCCACGCTCCGCCATTTTCTAGGACAAGTCATTCTCCCGCGTTGAGCCTCAGTTTCCTTCTCTGTAAAACGAATGGGCCGGCGCTAGAGGGCCTCCAAAAGTCCTTTCTGCCCTCCAATCCTCTTTGTAAAGGAAAAGAAAGCTTGTGTAAAGAGAATAAGTAAAGTTTGTCAGGAAGGGCCATCCCGGAGACGGATGAACCAAGGCCCCAGTCCAGTGGGGAATTGGGGGAAAGCAAATAGGGCAAATTCCTTCCAGGAAGCAGCTTCCCCGGGCACCTCAGCTGGGGGGTGATTTATGGATCGGGGTCAGGAAGGCCTCTCCTGAGTAAAGAAAGCTGCCCCTGTATAAACAGAGAAGCGCTGGGAAGGGGCGAGCCCTGGGACAGAGCGGGGAGGAGGGATGAACCAAGGGAAGGAGAAGACAGAGAGGGGCTAACTTCCCACTCCATGCAGCCCCCCAGGAAGAAGGGGCCAGGCCAGACCCTGCTTATCTCCTCCTCTGTTTATTCTGGCCACCCTCTTGGTCAACAGGGAAGCGGCCAAGAGAGGCCTGTTTGTAGAACAGAGCAGAACAGGGGTCATTCCCTCCGTGCTTCCACCCAGGAAGGCGAGATCAGGGGGTCGGGGGGACCCTGACACTGAAAAGGCTCCTAGTGATCAGGAAGGTCAAGGCTTCTGTCCGCCTTGCCCAAGACTCCCCTCAATTCCTTCCATCAGGAAGTGGGGCGAAGGCTAGGGGCTAGCAGGCAACCCTAAGTCTCCTCATTCTCCTCCTGCTTTCTCCTTTCCCTCCAGCACCCTGAGAGCCCACCCCAGGGTGGGAGGTGAAAAAGCCAAGCCTAGACAAGATGGCATGCTAAGTAAGGCTGGGCTCCAGAGGCCAGGACGGTGTGGCCTTGGAGTCGGGGGATCACTGACGGAAAATTGGGGTTCTCTCTCAGCTAGCCCCCTCATCTCCCAAAGCCACCCAAGAGCCCCAGACTGGCCAGAAGCCAAAGGGAGAGCTGCGCCCAGGCCCTCTGAGAGGTGCCGGCCCAGCACCCCATCACTGAGCTGCTTAAGGTCTCTGAGGACCGGCCTTCAGACATGTACTCTGGCACATTCCTGTCTCCGGCTCCTAGAAATTTCCTCCTCTGTACCGTGATGGTCTCTGGGGTCCAACTAGAGGTTCCCATTCCCAGATGGAGCCTAGGACTCCCCAGGCCTCTCCTCAGGACAGCTGCCTTCCTGAGGTCTAAGGACTGGGAGGGGGAAGAGAGCAGCATTTTAAGGAGAATTTACATTTTTTAATGAGTTGGGGAGGGGGCTGGAGATGGGAGGAAGCAAAGTCCAGACCTGTCATTCTAGAAGTGATGCTTCTTTTTTTTCCTTTAAAATTATTTTTAGGGGGCAGCTAGGTGGCTCAGCAGATAAGAGAGTGTGCCAGCGGGAGGTCCTGGGTTCAAATCTGACCTCAGCCACTTCCTAGCTGTGTGACCCTGGGCCAGTCATTTAACCCCCATTGCCTAGCCCTTGCCACTCTTCTGCCTTGGAACCAATACACAGTATTGATTCTAAGGTAGAGGGTGAGGGTTTCAAAGAAAAATGACCATTATGGATGTGTGTTTTACATGATAACAGAAATAAATAAAGTCGTCTGTTGCCTCTCGGAAAGATGGAGGGGACCCTGAGGCTCCAGAGACCACGCCAACAGAGGCCAGGCTCTGGCAGGCCCCATTATGGATGTGTCCATTGCCCAAGAACCAACTTCCTTAAGATCAAGGCCACAGCAACCCAAGAAAACCATCTGCTGAGTGGCAAAGTGTTTGGCCTCTGCTCCAGTGGAAGGTATCATCAGCGAGGCTGGCCCTGTTGCCGTCTCCACCTACCTTTGGCCCATTCGGTCAGTGGCCAGCAGACACAGATTCCCCTCAGGTCCCTCCTCCCTCTAGACCTCTGGCCCTGCTCACCTCCCCAAAGGAGACCCTGTGCTCCACAAGAACAGAAGAATCACCTTTGCAACAGGAACTTGACTTTTGAAGCTTCTCTAAAAAAAAATAAAAAGCTGAATGTTTGTCTAAGTGGACCACAAGCTCATGATGAGCCCAAGTGTGGGTCATATGCCAACCTCAAAAAGCTCGTGTGATACGAGACTGTTTCAGGAGCAGCGGAGCGAGATGACTACCGTGATATACCTGGAAAGCCCAGCAACCACAAAACAATCAAAAAGGAATGTTTCCAAAATACCAAGAACAAGCTTGGCCCCCCCAAAGAGCTGAGGAAACACTTCTACCACTCATTTGCAGAGATGGAGGGGTGGGTCCCATGGGTGCAAGACAGCTAATATATTATCAGGGGTTTTTTTTTAATGTATTCATCCATTTTTGCTTATCTTTTTCTCTTTTAAAAATTCTTATAATAAGGGTTGATGGGGTGGATATTGAAGTAAACTGAGGCAATATAAAAATAAAGGTAAAAAACATAAAAGCATATTTCGAACAATAGATATGAGTGTGATATATAAAAAAAAAACAAACATAGGGTCCAGGAATAGGGAAGCACTAGTCCCTCTGTCCTCCACCCTGGCTAAGCCATACCTGGAGGGAGTACCCTGTTAGTTTCAGGACGTTATTCCACTGGGGAGTGCCCAGAGGATGGAAACCAAAATAGTGAAGGGCCTTGAGTTCAGGTCCTATAAAAAAGAGTTAAAGTGGGGAAAGCTGGGTGGCTCAGTGGATGGAGAGCCAGGCCTAGAGACAGGAGATCCTGGGTTCAAATTTGGCATCAGACACTTCCTAGCTGTGTGACCCTGGGCAAGTCACTAAACCCCATTGCCCAGTCCTTACGGCTCTTCTGCCTTAGATCCAATACAGTAGTGATTCTAAGAGGGAAAGTAAGGGTTTTTAAAAAAGAATTAAAAATTGTTTTCAATTTAAAAAAGGGTTAAAGGAATCGGGAGTGTTGAGTCTAAGGAAGAGAGTCTCAGGTGGGATGCGAGAGTTGTGTTCAAGGACTTGAAAGGCTGACAAGTAGAAGAAGGATTCCTAACCATGAGAGCCTTCTAGAAGTGTAATGGGCTGCCTGGGCAGTAGTGGGCTCCCCCTTCTTAATTTCTTCAAGTGGAGTCTGGAGGGCCACTTGTCATACAATTTGTATGTTGTAGTGGAGATTCTCAAGTCTGAGTGGGACTAAATGTGTGATGGAGGCTCCTTCTAGCTCTCAAATTCTGTGATTCTGAGCCTAAGCACCAGCCCTCCAATAGGATTCCAGAGAAAGCTCAAGAGAAACAGAAGTGTCTGAGGCTTTCCAAGTCCCTGGCTTTGGAATGATAGAATCATAGATTCAGGGAAGGAAGAAGCCCTAGAAGCCATCTACTCCAACCTCATTTATTTACAGATGAAGCATATGAAGATGAGAAGACTCTGAGTGACCTACCCTAGGCGGTCAGGCACAGGTTACAACAAGAGGCAGAGTCAGGATTTAAACCAAGGACAGGGAGTTCCAGCTCTACTCCTTATTATCTATGTGGCCCTGGGCAAGTCCCCTCCCCTCCATGGCCTCGAATTCCTCCTAAGTAAATTGAGGGGACGTGGAGACAAGTTTGGGGCCCCTTCCTATGATGCTACAAAAGTTAGAGAGTCTCCTAAATGTAGTTCTTTTAGGGGTCCTTCCCTGAGGAATCCCCACCCTTGCCAACTCCCATACACTGGTCCTCTAGACTGAAGGGAAAACTGAGCTTTTAGACACGTCATTGCTGGGATACCCCCCTCTTCCCTCAGCACACCCCTCCTCCTTCTGGGGGTTCCCTCACTGGGTGAGTAAATGTATGTTTGATAAACCCTATTCCCCTGGCTGCTAGGCAACGGCCACTGTTTGCGTCCTGTTATGGTTTCCAGTTTCCATAGCAACCACAAAGGGAAAGAAAGGGGAGGGGAAGGCTGTGGGCGGGCTCCTTGCCAGGGGATTCCCCTTCCCCACTTTCTATCGTTGCCCCACACTTCCCTCCCCCTCCCCTAGATAAGCCATCACTGGGAGGAAAAGCAGTGGTCAGCTTAAGGCAAAGCCACAACCCTGCCTTCCCACCCCTTGCCCTGCCCCTCCTCTGATGCCATCTCTAGTACGATTTGTGGCCTCTTCAGGGGGTGGTGCCTACTCAACCTAAGGGCACAACGGCCTGCCAGGCAGATCAAAGGCACTCTTCCCAGCAGCCCACCTCTCCCCACTCCTAGGTGTTCTTTGACCTAGTCCCGCCTGGTCCTTGCTCTAGCTTCCAACTGGGACTGTTCCAATTAGGAGGGGATCACAGATTTCAGAAGAGAAGGGACCCTGGAGCCCCTACAGGTCCCCTCATCCCATGGAAAATGAACTTGAGATCAAGGAAGGGAATGCACTTGTCCAAGGTCACACAGCTAAGGCAACTCAAAGTCAAAGTCTGAACCTTTGATTCTGAATCCAATTCCCTGGCTGCAAACTTTCTAACTGAATCAATGACCCCCCCCCCTCGCTGTTCTCAGGGCAAGTGTCCGAAAGCCCACAACCAGAAACCCAGACCCCTAATCTTAACCCCCATTTCTATAGCCCAACAACCCCACATCCTACTAATGACATCCTCCCCACAGGATACCAAACCCCATCCCCTAACCTCAACGACCAAGGAAACCCCAAAACCTCCACATTAAATGGCAAGGAAATTGTGTAACCCCGAATTATCTTCAGACCCCAGAGTCCTTAAGCCCAGCCAGAACCCAGAGTAACCCCATTTAGGAAGCAGAAGACAGTTACCAATCTGACAGGTCCAGCAAGAGAGTGGGAGCACAAGAGGGGTCCTCTCTCTCAGTCAGGAGTGGGGTACTGCAATAAGAGGAGGGGTGCCCTGGTCTTGGAGTCAGAGGACCCACGATCAAATTGCAGTCTCTTACTATAACCTGTCTTAAACTCCCATAAGTCTCTTCACCTCCCTGAGATTTCATTTCCTCATCAGCAAAATGAAGGCTGTTGGACCCCTGAGATCTCTTCCAGCTTTAAATCTTAAGAATAGGGGCATCTGGGTGGTTCAGCAGATAAGAGAGCCAGGACTAGAGATAGGAGGTCCTGGGTTCAAATCTGTCCTCAGACACTTCCTAGCTATATATGATCCTGGGCAAGTTAACCCATTGCCTTGCCTTTACCACTCTTCTGCCTTGGAACCAAGACAGTATTGATTCTAAGACGGAAGGTAAGAATTAAAAATATATATATCTTAAGAAGAGGTTGCTCAGCTAGGAAGCAAAGGGGTTAGAATGAGGATCTATAAATGTGCCAAAGTGGCCACAAGCGACTCAAGCAAATCCCAGCCTCAGTTTCCTTTCTCTATCAAGTGAGAGGAGTTCTGGACTCAGTCAGGAAGATCTGGGTTTGATTCTCTTCTCAGACACTTGATAGTTGCACCTCAGTTTCCTCATCTATAAAGTAAGTTCTCTATCTATGTCGATGATGAGTTAGCCTTTATGAGTCAACAGAGAAGCTAAGTGGGAGGGTTAGGGAATAATAATAGGAAGAATCTTGGGTCTGTACTGGGGAAAATAATCACTCTTGGGGAATTGGGAAAGGGAGAAACCACAGCACTTTTGGAGTGCCAGAGTAGAGCAGGAACTGGATTATAATCAAGAGGATTGACTAGAAAGGGTGGAAAAGGAGGAAAGACTGAACGGAAGGAAGGAAGGA
>NW_025380523.1:0-6562 GCF_016433145.1 Gracilinanus agilis | reverse complement strand
TGCTATTTGCTTCCGTTTTATGGGCAAGTTCATCCCATTCACATTCAGAGTTATAATTATCAGTTGTGTATTACCTAATATTTTGGTATCCTCTCCTAGTTTTTCCCTTCCTTCTTACGCTATTTCCTTTTAAACCAGTGGTTTGTTTGAGACCAGTCCCTCTTGTCCCCTCCCTTGATTTACTTCCCTTTCCATGCCCTCCCTTATTATTCCCCTCTTTTTATTTTTTAAGGCCTAATGAATTCCCTACCTCCTCTCCTGCCCTCCCTTTTTTGACCTCCCATTCCCCTGTTCCCCTTGGTTGATCCCTTCTGACTTTCTCAGTAGGGTAAGATAGAATTCTATATCCCAATGGATATAGCTACTCTTCCCTCTCAGGGTTAATTCCACTGAGAGTAAGGTTTAAATATTACCTCTTAATGCTCTCTTCCTCTCCTTTTTATAATAGTATTCCTCTTCTCCCCTTCCCATGATCTCTTTGTGTGGTATAGAGTATCCTATTTTTCTTATTCATTCAAGTTTCTCTTGATGCCATCTACTATTCACCCTCCTTCTTTTTTTACTGCCCTGTCTCATCTTAGACCATTTAGTGCTCCAATCTCTCCCTATGAATAATTCTTCTAATTACTATAATAGTGAATACAGTTTTTGAAAATTACACATAACATTTCTCCATATAGGAATACAAATAATTTGATCTTATTAAGGCCCTTAAAGGGGTAAATTTAAGAATAAGAATTTTCTTTCTTTCCCTTCTATTTCTTATCTACCTTTTCATGTTTCTCTTGATTTTTGTGGTTGGATATTGAACTTTCCAATTAGTCCTGGTCTTTTCTGTGCAAATACTTGGAAATCTTCTATCTTGTTGAATGCCCATACTTTCCCCTGAAGTATATAGTCAATTTTGATTGGTAGGTGATCGTTGGTTGTAAAACCCAGTTCTCTTGCCTTTCTGAATATCATATTCCAAGCCTTGCGTGGTCTTTTAGTATGGAGGCTGCCAGATCCTGTGTGATCCTGATTGGTGCCCCCTTGATATCTGAATTGTCTCTTTCTGGCTTCTTTTAATATTTTTCTTTTACTTGGAAGCTATTGAATTTGGTTATTATATTTCTAGGTGTTTTCTTTTCAGGGTCTAGTGTAGAGGGTGATCTATGGATCCTTTCAATGTCTATATTGCCCTCTTGTTGTATAACTTCAGGGCTGTTTTGCTGAATAATTTCTTTTAGTATGGAATCCAAATTTCTATTAATTTCTGCTTTTTCAGGAAGACCAATGATTCTCAGATTTTCTCTTCTAGTCCTGTATTCTTGATCTGCCAATTTCTCAGTGAGGTATTTCATGTTTCCTTCTATTTTATCAGTCTTTTGACTTTGTTTTATTTGTTCTTGCTGTCTTGAGAGATCATTGGCTTCTAATTGCCCAATTCTAGCCTTTAGAGAATATTTTTCCTTTTCAATCTGATCTATCTTGTTCTTCAAGGCTTCCAGATGGTCATTTCTGGTCTTTAGTTTACTTATTAATTCATTTGATTTCTTAGCCTCACTTTCCAATTGTGAAATTCTGCCTTTTAAACTGTTATTTTCTTGCCAGATCTCTTCCATCTTTCTCATAATCTCAGATTTAAACTTTTCAAGATCTTGTAACCCATTTTCATTTTTTGGGGGAAAGTTTAGATGCCTTTAATTGTTTGTCTTCCTCTGTTTTCCGGGGTTTTTTTTCTGTGCAGAAGTTATCAAGTGTTTGAGCTTTTTTTCTTGGTCTCATTGTTTATTTCTTGATTGGCCTTGATTGGCATCATTATGTTTTATTTGTCAGAAGGCTGAGTAAGGCAATCTGATTCTCTTTGTAAGGAGTTAGGGAGCAATTTTTTGACTGATGCTACTTTGTGAGTCTCTTGGCTTCTCTGAGGACCCTCCTGGGGTCTCTGGTCTAGCTGTTTTCAGGGTTGAGGCCCTGTGTTCCTAGCCAGCTGCCCAGAACCCAGAACTTGGCCCATGCTTGCACCTCCACCTGAGATTTTCCCCTGAGTCTGAGCTCGCTGGGTGCTGCTGCTGCCTCTCTCAGCCCCACTCCCATGTCCAAAGTCTGAGTTTTCCATCCACCTCACATCTCAGGTCTTGCTGCTTTCAGGGTCAAGCTCCTGGTAGTGCCAGGTAGCTGCCAAGGGGCTATATTTTGTGCCCCTGCTCACTTTAACTCTGGAGCGCAGCCTCTGACTCTGGTACTGTGGGTCAGGTGGGGGAGGGGTGATTCACTCACATTTTTATGGAAGCTATTCCCCCCCTTATAGAGTGGAAGTGACCAAATCCCACATACCTTCGATACTGCGCACTATTGTGGGGTCCCTTCTTTCATCTGGATTTTGTTTTCTTGTCCTTTGGAGGTATGCTATATCTGTTTGTAAGGAGAGAATGTCCCCCTGCCTCTAGTCTGCCACCATCTTAACTTGGAAGTCCCTTTTTTTCTTTCTTTTAAGAGAACAGTGATTATATGTCTATCCAAAGAAGTTCCATTTTCGTGAGTAATGGGAAACACTGTTAGAAATAGTACTTTGGACAGATTGTGGACAGCTTTGCTTACAGTTTGGACTTTACTTATAATAAAAAAATATTAAATGTCCTAAGTAAGTAAGAGATAGGAGAAAAAAAATCAAATCTATGGATTTGTGAAGATAGAGACTATAAACAGGAAGTTTGATTAGGAGACAAACAATATAAGTATGAGATAATAGTGACCTAAGTTTATAACAGCGTTGGCATGACTAAAAATGTGAAGTATAGGATCACATATTTAGAGATAAATAGCTTTTAAATGTCTTCATTTTACAGATGAAGCAATTGAAATTCTCCAGAAAGGTCAAGAAACTTGTCCAAGGTCATATATAGTAATCAGTTTTAGAGCCAGGATTTTAACCCAGGCTGTCTAATTCTAAATCTATTATTCTTTCCATGTGCCAAATAAATGTAAAAATCATTACAAAGGAATAATCTGTAAGTCTTACTGCTGAGAATAGAGGGATCCAGTTTTAAAGGGAAGATGACAAATTCAGTTTTATATGTAATATTAGCTTTGACAAGAATTAGTGGCCTTAAAGGAAAATACCTCAGATGTAAATAGATATATGAAATAGAATATTTGGAAAACTTAAAATCTGATTCCTATATGATTAATATAGTAAAAGGTTCAAAAGTAGGTGTTTGTTTCTGGACCCACAGGGATCATCCAACTTCAGCCCAGACTATTCTGGGCTGGGACTCCAGACTTCTCCACAGGTTTGAAATTTCAAGAGGTATGGGTTGGATTGCATCATGATTTGCCCAGGCAGGATTTCAGAGTCTTAATGTTGGCTTGATTTTAGGTTCTAAACCTGGGACAGTAGATGTGGGGTGGGGGTTGGTGGTTGTGGCTTGCTTTTTTGACTTTGTCTTTCTCCTTGCCTGTCTCTTGCTGGTTCTGCTCTCCTCTCATCCCAGTGCCCCAGATATTCTCTGCTGTAAGGGAGAAAAAGGGCTTTTATGGATTCAATATATTAAAAGGTGGTTGCCAGGGGAAATTTCCTGAATTAAGGAATAATCTCAAGTCAAAATTGACTTTTATGGTGATTTATTTACAATTAGGAAGGTTGAAGGTAGGGAAATTGAGAGAGAGAAACTCTGGCCCAGACCAGAGGGCCAGACCAGGTAAGAATTTAGAGGCCCAGCAGAAGGGCACAGAGGTTAATTAAACAAGACTTCTAGACACAAGGCAATTAGAGAGGCAAGAGAGGCCTCCCTGAGGGTAGAGCCTCTAGAAACGCCAAGGGAAGAGAAAGAGAGTCAGCCTAACTTACCCACATGGAACAGTCTAAGTCACGAACCAGCAAAGCTCCCTCAGGTCCCCTTCACCAAACCAGCTGCAGCCTCACTCCCCCTCCTCTTCCGAAGGGGTCACGTATATATCACTTCCAGGGACTTCCCTTAGCCTGAGTGCCCAATCACAATAGACGCTTTCTCATAGAAAGTGTAGGGGGCAGTGCATTGATTCTGATTGGTTACTCACTGTAGCATACATGGGTTAGGAACTCCCAGAACTGGAAGGTGCTCTCACCTTTGGTGATTAAATCTAAAGATAGGCAGAATAGACTTAATTTAATTATCACACTGCCTACCTTTTGAATTTTTTCTTTTCTTGATAGTTGTTTTACTAAGTCTTCTTTCACTCCTGTATTCATTTTGTGGGGAAATTTTAATCTTGGTCAGAGAGGATTCTCATGGTGACAAGTAGCTCCTCTGTATTACTCCTCCATCTTCAGTTGTAATAAATGGTCAGTTTTTGTATAGGCATCATGACTGCCAAAAAGAAGGTTTATTACATCGTATTCCTGATAAATTTTCTCCAGAGAAACATTAGTTGTAATTTTTTAATTGCATTCACTTCTTTTACTTTTTTGTTTATTTTTATTAGATTTATCTAGATCTGAAAGGGGGAAGTTGAGGTCACCCACTAATATAGTTTTACCATTTCCTCCTGAAGTTCATTTAATTTGTCCTTTAAATCTTTGTCAGCAATACTATTTAGTATGTATTTGTTTAGTATTGATAATTACTTCATTTTCTATATTACCTTTTAGCAAGATGTAATTTCCTTCCTTATCTCTTTTATTTACATCTTTTTTTGCTTTAGCTTTACCTGAGATCCTTATTACTATTTTTGCTTTTTTTTTTTACTTCAGATATAGTAAATTCTGCTCTAGCCCCTTACTTTTACTCTGTGTATATCTCCTTGCCTCAGATAAATTTCTTGTAAATAGAATGTTGTAGGATTCTGATTTTTAATCTATTCTACTTTTTGCTTATGTTTAATGAGTGAGTTTGTTTCATTCACATTCATAGTTATGAATACTAAACTTTGAAGGGATATGAGCTGCACTGGTAGATTGAGTTGAAATCAGAATCTCTTGATGTATGGAATTGAGTACTAGAAGTTGACATCTTATCCTACAGGTTTTTTACATATTTTCCCCTCAGTTACCTAGATTTCCTACCTAAAATGAAAGGGAAGGGTATATAATTGCTTAATTTATTTACTACATATAAATATATGCTCTATATTTGTAGGCCTGAATAGTAGATAGTTTTCGTAAATTGCTCTGGCAGGAAAGTCATCAGCTCCAAATTCAGGCTCACTTTTCTCCCTTAAATCTCACACTCTAATCTGGAAAGCAAGAGGTAGAATAACAATTAGGATTGTGCTTTGAGGTCTTCAAGGAATTAAAGTAAAAGATGATAAAGTAGCTTCCGGGTTAAGATGGCGGCAGAGTAAGAAGCAGCTCTTAACCTCTCCTGACCGAAACACACAAAACTCCTCAAGGGGACATAAAAACAAGTCCAGACGAACGGAGGAACCCCACAACAGGGCACAGCGTGGAAGGTACGTGGAATCGAGACATTTCCAAGCTAAAAAGGGCTCTCACTCAAGCGCGAGCTGAGCAACCGCCCCACCCCCACCCCCTCCACACTCACCTATAGCTCTGAACCCAGCTAAAAAGAAATAGAGCAAGTTCGGGGCACCCATCGAGTCATCAGCAGCTCCGGGACCTGTTCCTGAGAGCAGCAAGACTTAGGACCCCATTAAGTCAAGAACGCACGCGAAATCTGAGCGCGTGCGCTCGGGAGCGGACGCTGGGAGCGGAGCGCTGGCTGAGCAGAGGCGTGGGTGCCGGCTGAGCAGAGGCGTGGGTGCTGGCTGAGCAGAGGCAAACACAACCAGGAACTAAAGCCTAAGTGGGGAACCAGTGCAGACAGGTATACGACTGTGGAAGTAGCTCCCTGAGACTTGTAAAGAAACCTCCAGCAGAGGTTCAAGCAAGGGAATCCACCAGGGGGCTTGACCTTGGAAAAAACTAGAACTCAGACCTCAGGACTGAGCGCGAGGATAAACCTGAGAAGCTGCTGGGCTAATGATGGCTATCCAGTTACAGGAAATTCAGAAGAGAAAGAATAATAACAAAAAAAAGAAGTCTTTAACACTCGACAGCTTCTACACAGAGAAAATCCAGACAACCGAGCAAACAGAGGAGGAGAACAAACAACCATCCAGACCCTCCCCAAATAAGGAAAACTCCTCACAACCTATGGAAGAGTTCAAATCTGAGATTTTGAGGAAAATGGAAGAGATCTGGCAAGAAAATAACAGCTTAAAAGGTAGAATCTTGCAACTGGAAAGCGAGGCTCAGAAACCAAATGAACTGATAAGCAAATTGAACACAAGAAATGACCAGATTGAAAAGGAATACCAGAAGATTATGGCCGAAAACAAGAAGATTATGGCCGAAAACCAAAAGATTATGGCCGTTTACCAGAAGATTATGGCCGAAAACCAAAAAATTATAGCCGAAAATCAATCCCTAAAGGCTAGAATTGAGCAAGTAGAAACTAATGATCTCTCAAGACAACAAGAACAAATAAAACAAAGCCAAAAGACTGAAAAAATAGAAGGAAACATGAAATATCTCAATGAGAGAGTGACAGACCAAGAAAACCGGTCTAGAAGAGACAATTTGAGAATAATTGGTCTTCCA
>NW_025380522.1:0-1406 GCF_016433145.1 Gracilinanus agilis | reverse complement strand
CCAAAAACAGAGAAAGAAAACTATAGACCAATCTCCCTAATGAACATAGATGCAAAAATCTTAAAGAGAATAATAGCAAAGAGACTCCAGCAAGTAATTAAGAAGATCATACACCATGATCAGGTGGAATTTATACCAGGAATGCAAGGATGGTTCAACATTAGGAAAACCATCCACATAATTGACCATATCAACAGTCTAAACAACAAAAATCACATGATTATCTCAATAGATGCTGAAAAAGCCTTTGAAAAAATACAGCATCCATTCCTATTGAAAACGCTGAAAAGTATAGGAATAGAAGGACCCTTCCTAAAAATAATAAACAGTATATACCTAAAACCATCAATAAGCATTATATGCAATGGGGATAAATTAGAAGCCTTCCCAATAAGATCAGGAGTGAAACAAGGAAGGCCATTATCACCACTACAATTCAACATAGTACTAGAAACACTATCAATAGCGATTAGAGAAGAAAAAGAAATTGAAGGTATCAAAATAGGCAATGAGAAAACTAAGCTATCACTCTTTGCAGATGATATGATGGTCTACTTAAAAAATCCTAGAGAGTCACTAAGAGGCTGGTAGAAATAATCAACAACTTTAGCAAAGTTGCAGGATACAAAATAAATACACATAAATCATCAGCATTTCTATATATTTCCAACACATGAGAGCAGCAAGAGGTAGAAAGAGAAACACCATTTAAAATTGCCCTAGACAATATAAAATACTTGGGAATCTATCTACCAAAACAAACACAGCAATTATATGAAAACAACTAAAAAACACTTCCCAAACAAATAAAACTTGAGCTCAACAATTGGAAAGCCATGAACTGTTCATGGATAGGAAGAGCTAACATAATAAAAATGAACATTCTACCCAAATTAATTTACCTATTTAGCACCATACCTATCAAATTACCAAAAAACTTCTTTACTGAATTAGGAAAAACTATAACAAATTTCATTTGGAATAACAAAAGATCAATAATATCAAAGAAAATAATGAAAAAAATGTGAAGGAAGGGGACCTAGCAGTACCAGATATTAAACTATACTATAATGCAGCAGTAATCAAAACAATATGGTACTGGCTAAGAGATAGAAGGGAGGATCAGTGGAATAGACTCAGGGTTAATGATGTCAGCAAGACAGTGTATGATAAACCCAAAGAGCCCAACTTTTGGGACATGAATCCACTATTTGACAAAAACTGCTGGGAAATTTGGAAAACAATATGGGAGAGATTAGGTCTAGATCAACATCTCACACCCTACACCAAGATAAATTCAGAATGGGTGAATGACTTGAATATAAAGAGGGAAACTATAAATAAGTTAAGTGAACACAAAATAGTATACCTGTCAGATCTCTGGGAAAGGAAAGATTTTAAAACCA
>NW_025380521.1:0-5222 GCF_016433145.1 Gracilinanus agilis | reverse complement strand
AGTGTCTGTTAGCCACCTTGCATTACAACAGACATCTGCTTTCTCTGTGTTGTACCCAAATTTTAATACCTAACCCAGGTTCATGGCCAAAGGAAGAATCACACTGACAATGCAATATGCAAGAAGAGGCTCATTCTTTACTAGCAATAATAGGGAGGGTCGCTAGGCAGAGAGGCGTGCCTGAACGACCCCTTGGAATTCTCAGCCAAGAGTTTATATAGAAATGTTTGGGGAAGGGGGTTGGTACATACAGAATTATCAAGGTAGTGTCAGGGACAGGTGGTCAGGAAGCATCTGGGGAGGGGGGGGGTTCAGGGTCAGGGGTCTGGAAGCATTTGGCAAACATACATTAAATAGGCAAATATTGTAAAGCAGGCAAACATAGACAAACATTCCTCAAGACATCAGATAAGATAGCTTCAGTTTTAGGTTTATGGTAGGGGGAGATAAGGAAGACTGTGCTGGGAAACCTTGGGGGCTGGGGGTAGCTTGCCCAGGCCAGAAATAGTTCAGTAGAGACTGCCAGACTGATTTTTAAATCCAACAGTTCATGTTAAACCCTGAGCATGGCTAGAGAGAATCTACATCTAAGGAGAATTGTATGGGAAGATAATGAGATGTGGAAACTTTTGTGCCTAGGAATGCTACTATAGACTAGGCCTAAGTTCAGTGGTAAATGAGCCTTTATTGCCAATGAATAGATACTTGAGGAAATTGAAAAGTGTTCCCAAAACTAAACTGATTAAGGAGAGAGCATGTTATTGCCTCAACAAGACATTTATTTTCATAGGAATTTTTATCTACAGACTTTACATTAGCTGACTCAGTTGCAAAATTTTTTCCTACAAAGTAAGAGGCGTTATAGTTAAGTAGTTAAAAGGTGAATGAAACCAGTTTTTTAAATCCTTAGCATCTCAACTTCCCCAAAGGGGGTGTGTGAGAGGTTTTTAAATTAGGGAAATCTAGAAGCATTTTCAATCTTTGAGAGAAATTTTGGAGTTAATTTCAATTTGAGACTTTTAAAAATTGTTTTAAAGTTGAAATTGTCATAGTTTTTCATATGATTTTGAGATTGCCATCGTAGAATATTTAATTAGAATTTTTCTTTGAATTAGATGATATTTTAATTTTCGGTCACTGAACAGAGGAGAGGCTACTTTCAGATTTACAAGCCCTGATTAACCTGTGATGTGGATTTAGTTTTGCTTTTATATTTCTATAATTTGTAGGGTTGATTTTTTTAATTGATAAGCCTAAAAATCAAAACTCCAGCCCCAAATATTTTCTGCTCCCTCACCTTCCCCCTATGACAAACCTAAAAATGTTTCCCAGGTGAAGCTATCTTAACACCTCCTTGAGAAATGTTTATTACCCTTCTTGGGAATGTTTTATTACCCTGATGCATATTTACCTCTTTTAATGAATGTCTGGTCAGGTGCTTCCTGACCACCTGTCCCTGACACCACCTTGATAATTATGTATGCACCAGCCCCCTTCCCCAAACCTTTCTATATCACCCCTGGCTGGAGATGCCTCGGGGTCATACTGGCCAGTATTCCTCTCTGCCACTGACCCTAGCTTCTCTGCTAGAAAATATATGGGCCTCTTCTTGCACATTGCATTGTCAGTGTGATTCTTCCTGCCACGATCAAATCTGGGTATCAAAACTTGAGTACATCATTATATAATATTTTGGGGTAGAGTAAGACAATCTTTCTGATTGAGCATGTAGTTTAAATAATTTTATAATGGGTGTCTGAATAAACAATGACATGGGATGTCCAGAGTAAGATTAGAAGCGTGAATATGAGTAATCTTTATAGTGAGTAAGTAGGTTGGGAGTTGATCAAGGTCTGTTAAAGAATGTGTTTATAGATCTCTTTTAAGTTTTCTCTTGCAGCAATAAAGCTGTCTTGTACAAGGAGAGAAGACCCCAGGAGAGAGGAGGCCAAAGGTCATCAGGACCCCGGGATTTGAAAGACTTAAAGACTTGGGGGAAGTGGGCTAATGTTGTGTTTGTCAAAATTTGCCAAGGGTAGACTGCCTACCTTTCTCTGGCACAACTGTCAATGTGCCAGGCACTGGGGAGTGCCCCCAAGTGCCAATCACCCATACCTGTACCCTAAGGTTTCCCCACCATTTGTGAGAGTTCCATTATTGGTCAGAGACTTTCAGTCTTGACCAAAAGGGGGTGTGTCAACATGGAATCTAGAGACCCCAAACTTGTGGCTTAGTGAGATCTGATGAACCCCAAGTTTTAGAAATAGCTTGTAGGCTGGAGACCCCCAAAACTTGTACTTCCCTGTTCTTGTGAGAATCCACCCTGAAGGGAATCTCAGGCTAGCAGTTGCAGACTGAATAATGGACCCTAAGGTAAATGCTAAATATCCTTTAGTCTTAGGTGGTCTTCCCCTTTGTATCCGAGACCCTTTCCCAGGAAGACACACCTGGGCAGGGACCATCCTTTAGAATCCATTGTGTAGGCAGCCCCTTTCCTTACACCCTAGCCTCTGGCTACGATTCCTTTCCCAAGCTTGATTGTATCCTGTCAGTATGATGCCAATCATGTTTCCCAGCCCCTGGATCTTCCCAAATGGTATAGAAGTTCCCTGATTTCCTTTGTTCCTGGAAGTCATCATCTAGCCTGTTGTCACTCCCAGGGGGTCAGAGAGCAGAGCGAAGCAGGGTTCAATCCTCGGACTCTGCATAAGGCACAGCTCTGCATAAGAGGCCAAGTAGCCCTGCTCCCCCTTTCCCTTGATTAAAGAGTGGCTTTATGACTATTTAATAGTTCTGTGTTTTTTCTAAGTTAACACTCAGCTAATGAAGTTTCATGATAGGGCATGTGATTGGACGGTGAGGATGGGTCAGATGGCCCTGCCTCTGACTTAATAGCTTCCAACTTGGGGTATAATACGTTTTTATAAACATGGAACCAAGAACAGGACAGAAATCTTCTCATTGGCCATCATCACAGAAATGAAAGATCATCCTTGACCATTTCTGCAAAGAAAGTGGGCTCGGCTTCCACCTACAATGAGCAGTTCCCTTTATGATCTCTTATGGATGCTTCTGAATAATTAGGAGTCCAGGCTATCCCTGAGGTCTCTGATAAGGGCACATACAGCATTCGAAAAGGTCAAGTTATTTGTTAAAGATGGGACAAGGTAAGGCTGTCCTAGCTTCTTCAGAAAGCTTACAGGAAATGCTGAGACAATGTTTTATGAGAGTTTTTCTTGTAGTAGCCATTTTAGCCTTGGACTCTAATCAGAGGGGGAGGAGGTTTAATCCACATTGTTGTGAGGAAGATTATTTAGTATTAGTTACATATAGTGTTGGACCTAACAGGAAGGGCTGGAGAATTCCAAGATGAAATGAAGGAGCAAGAAGTGGAGGCTTGTCCTCAGAGAGACTCCATTAGTGGTTGGGACATAACTGTTGCTAACCCTGGGAGATCTCAGAGTAAGGGAAAAACTGCATCCAGATTCCCTGGGATCCTGAGAGGTGGAGGCTTTCAGCAGTGGACAACAGACCTGAAGAACTGCACCAAGTGGGGAAGTGGTTTGTGATCTGGTGGACAGAATTGCAAACTCACTCTCCCTACCTGGGTACCTTGGATCACCTGGTGGTGTTGGCTCTTGGCATCCTGTGACCATCCTTGGATTTACCGGGAGACCCCAATGGAAAGCCATCTTCAGGCCCTTTAGCTGAGCTGACCAAACCTGACTGGAACCAGGTTTGGAGGAGCTTTCCCTGTGACTTCAGTACTGCTTCCTTTGGGCCCTGCCTGGCTTAGGGTCAATAGGATAGTGTAGTTAAGTCCTTCCTTGCCCCCTGTGGTTTGCCCTTGGTTTTAAGTATAGAACCCCTTATTCCCATCCTTTTATTATTAAACTGTTATATACTTTACCTTTTGCCTGCTGGTGACTGTTGGGCCAACTGCCATTCCTGTGTCAGTTAACAGCTTGGCAGTAAACCCTGGTCTCCCTATTCTGGTTGGTCCTGTCTCTCCTTCAACCCAGTGTGAACCCACAAACCATCTAGTTACATTTTAATAATAATAGTTAACATCCCTGGTCCCCCAACATTACAACATAAACGTCTTCCTCAGAGAAGGAGCTTAAGATGGAACAGAATTATTAGAGAATAAAATAAAAAATATAATACATGAGAAAAAATCTTTCCATTGAACATGATGAATTGTGTATTTTACAGGGTGAATAGTAAAAAAATTTGGAAAATTTTTGGAAAAAGACAAGATCAACTCTCTCAATCTAAATCATGAAGAGAAACTGGGATATAGTGGGAACAGTACTACAGAGTTATAAAGCAGCAGTCACCCAAGCCACTGGGTATTGGGAAGATGATAAAAAACGTACCTTGTTCCTGGGTCAAGTACAAATAGCTTTGCTCTTTGAATACTTGAAGCTACTCTTTTTTTTTAAAGGCTCTATTTCTGAAAGTCTTTAGGCCATTATTTAAATGGGCAGCAGCTGGGTATGGGAACCAGGTTAGTCCTGACAACCCTCCGGACTCTGTGCGAACTAGAGTGGCCCACATTAGTGTGATAATTAGATTAAGTCTACACTGCCCATCTTTAGATTTAAACACCAAAGGTGAGAGCACCTCCAATTCTGGGAGTCAATAACCCATGTGTGCTAGAGTGGGTGACGAATCAGAATCAACTGACTGCCCCCTAGGCAGTACTATGAGAAGCGTCTATTGTGATTAGACACGCAAATTAGGAGGGAGGCACAGGAAGTGATGCATAAGTGACCCCTTTAAAAGGAGAAGGTCCTCAGTCAGCTGGTTGTTCTGGTGAAGAGGGCGGCTGGTGAAGGAGGTCTTCTAGTTTTCCTGGTTCGTGGAGGAGTGCTGGCTGGAACTCTAAAACCTTGGTGAGACTGCTTTAATATCTTCTTTAGAAGCCCATGTGGTGAGTTTAAAGACTGAATCTTCCTGAACTTCTCTTAAGGAACTTCTTTAATAGACTGTGAATGAAGCTTTGCTTCATTCACCTCCGGGCCTCTGGGCCTCTGGCCCTCTGACTCTCAGCTGAGGATTAATTAGATCTACCTGGATTAATTAGAGGATCTTAGTATTTTACCTACTGGGTTAGATTCTTATTTCCTTACTTCTCTCTCTTCTCAATTGTAAATAAACTTTCATAAAAGTCAATTTTGACTTGAGATTATTCTTAATTGAGGATTGATAATTGTTCA
>NW_025380520.1:0-3997 GCF_016433145.1 Gracilinanus agilis | reverse complement strand
ATGATCTGAGAAGGTTACATTTATTATTTCTGCTCTTTTGCATTTGTTTGCAATGATTCTATGCCCTATAACATGGTCAATCTTTGTGAATGTGCCATGTCCAGCTGAGAAGAAGGTGTATTCCTTTTTGTCCCTATTTATTTTTCTCCACATATCAATTAGATCGAATTTTTCTAGGACTTCATTCACCTCTCTTACCTCTTTCTTATTTATTTTTCGGTTTGATTTATCTAGCTCTGACAGAGGAATATTTAGATCTCCCACTAGTATGGTTTTACTATCTATTTCCTTCTTGAGCTCTGCCAGTTTCTCCTTTATGAATTTGGGTGCTATGCCACTTGGTGCATACATATTGAGCAGTGTTATTTCCTCATTGTTTATACTGCCTTTAATCAGGATGTAATGACCTTCCCTGTCTTTTTTAATCATATCTATTTTTACTTTGGCTTTGTCAGAAATCATAATAGCCACTCCTGCCTTCTTTTTCTCATTTGATGCCCAAAAGATTTTGCTCAAACCCTGAACCTTAAACTTGTGTATGTCCACCCGCCTCATATGTGTTTCTTGTAGACAACATATGGTGGGATTTTGGTTTCTAATCCACTCTTCTATTTGCTTCCGTTTTATGAGCGAGTTCATCCCATTCACATTCAGAGTTATAATCATCAGTTGTGCATTTGCTGACATTTTCAAATCCTCCCCCAATCCTACCCCTTCTCCTTAAGCTATTTCCTTTAAAACCAGTGGTTTGCTATTAAGACCCTATCCCTTATCCCCTCCCTTGATTGACTTCCCTTTCTACTCCCTCCCTTATTTCCCCCCCCCTTTTTGTTTTTAAAAGCTTTATGAATTCCCTTATTTTTAACCCTTACCTTCTGTCTTAGATTTTTAATACTGTGTATTGATTCCAAGGCAAAAGAGTGGTCAAGGATAGGCAATGGGGGTTTCACCTCTTTTATCTTGAAACCAATAGTTAGTATTGATTCTAAGACAGAAGGCAAGGGTTTGAAAAAACAAAAACAAAAACAAAAACAAAAATAAAGTCATTTTAATAAATATTCAAAATTTATATTTTTGCCTAATGTGGGAATTTGCTTTACATAACTATACATATTAGTAATGGGTTTTGGTTTGGTTTTTTTTTTTTTTTTTTTTTTTGCTTTCTCAATAGTTGGGAAGGGAAAGGGAAGGAGGAGGGAGAATTTGGAATAAAAAATCATTTTAAATTATTTTTAATTTAAATTCAAATAAAAAAATAAAAAAATAAATAAATTTAAAAAGTAAGAAATATGCATAATCAAGCAAAACTTATGCATTGACTCCCTCTTCAGTGTCCTTCCCTCTCCCAACCATCTAGTAGCCTCAGACCACCTTTTGGGCAAAAGGAAAGGCAACTGGCATAGTAATTTTCAATTAATTTAATTTATAAAAAGTAAGCCACAATTTTAGTGATGACATAATATATTACCTTCTCCCAATGGTGTTTGTATCTTACCAAGTTTTTAGAATAATCTGAGGTTATATAATATATAGGAATGAATCTCTAATTGTGGAAGCTCAGGATATGTGTAGCCTCTAAAGGGGGAAGATAAATGTTGGGTGGAGAAGTTGGAAAGACAGTCTTTCATATGTAAAGGAATGAAAATTTTCTTGGAATAGAGATTTTTTTCTGCCCTTAACTTGCCCCTTCTCCATCATTGTCCCCTTCAGCCAGGGAAAGGAGAGACTAATTCCTATTCTGACATTTGATCATGCCCTGAGACTTCTAGGATGGTGTCTGTCCCCCTACTGTATCCCCTTTGTGTTCTGAAAGGACTTTCTGTCTGTGGTCCAAAGCAGCTTTCATCTCTGTAAGTGTGCTTTCCTGAAAATCTGTTCTGATTATCTGATTATATTTGTCCTTCTCAGCCCTTCTCCCCTTTCCCCTCTGTGAAGGTTCACTTTTACTCAGTGTGAACACACACACACACACACACACACACACACACACACACACACATACGCAATTTGGGCACAACAAATCTTACCGCCAGAAGTATTTTTCTGCTTGACTTCATGATGCCCACAATGCCAAGAACAGATAAGCAGAAAAGGCAGATGCCAACAAAGAGGCCAATCCAGGCTGCTCCATAGATGTCATCATTATCAGTGGCTTCTAGTAAAGGGTACAGGCTGTGTTGGTCCGATACAAAGAAGATGCATTCTGCTGTCAGGGCGATGCCACACATCTGAGGGGTGGAAACTCAACAAGTTAAGCTGAGCCTGTGTGTGTCCAGCATCGTGCTAAGCCCTGAGGCTACAGGGAAAGGCAAAGATAGACCTCATCTTCCAGAAGCTCCCAGGCTAGTGGGGAAGACCACCAGCAAACAACTAGGCACAAACAAAATCTCTACAGAGTAAAGTGGAGGAAGTCTCAAAGGGAAGGCATGACTAGCATTTAGGGGGATTAGGAACAGCTTTGTGTACAAGGTGGGATTTTAGCTGAGGCTTGAAGGAAGCCAAGGAAGCCAGAAGGATGGGACAAAGAGGGAGAGTAATTCAGGAATGGGGGACAGTCAGTGAAAAAGGCAGAGTAGAGAGATGGAGAATTGGGTGTTCAAGGCATGGGTAGGAGGATGTATGGATCCCAGTGTTTGTGGAGAGGAGTAAGGTGCATTTATTTATTTATTTTAAAGCCATTTCCTCATGTCTTAGCATTGCTTCAAGTATAAGTTCCAAGACAAAAGAGTGGTAAGGACTAGGCAACTAAGGGGTTATGTGATTTGCTCAGGGTCACAGCTAGGAAGTATCTGAGGCTAAATTTGAACTCAGGTCCTTTTCATACCAGACCTGGCACTTTATCCCCTGTGCTACCTAGCTGCTCTGCCATGTCTTTCTCTAACTCATTTTAAAGATAGGGAAATGTAGGCAAACAGGGTTAAGTGACTTGCTCAGTGTCACACGTACAGTAGTAAGTGTCTGAGGTCAGATTTGAACACAGGAAGAGGAGTCTTCCTCCCTCCAGGATCAAGACTCTATCCATTGGACCACCTAGCTGCCTCCAGGCATTGCACTAAAGGCTTTACAGATGTCTCCTTTGCCCCTGGAAACAACCTGGAGAGGTAGATGTTGATATTTTACAGTTGAGGAAAATGAGACAAACAAGTTAAGTGACACAGCTAACAAGTGTCTGAAGCTGGATTTGGACTCATTTCTTTTTTGACTCCAAGCCCAGTGTTCTATTCACTGTGAAATCAATCAAGCATTACTAAGCAAAAACCTGCCCTTTCCCCAGGGCACTCATGGGCATGGGTAAGGTGCTTTGGTATGAAGAAATTGAAGAAGGTGTATGTAGCACACATCAGTTTAGGATGAGAGCCTAGAGGAACCTTGATCTACCCACTTGTAGGCTTAATTTTTCCCTGTCTCAAGTGCTTCCGTGCCTAGATAGGAAGCTTTGGACTTTATATCGTATGAGTTAACATCTATGTAAAAAAAAGGTCTATTTCTTTGCCCATTTTTGGTCTCTAAACTTCTGTGAATCTTCCACTAAGTCCTCAAACTGGCTGACACAATTTGTGATAAATCTACAGGATTATAGATTTAGAATTAGAAGGGTCAGGGCAGGTAGGTAACTCAGTGGGTCAAGATGGGAGGTCCTGGGTTCAAATGTGATCTCAGACACTTCTTAGCTATGTCACCCCGGGAAAGTCACTTAACCCAAACTGCCTAGCTCATTCTTTTGCTTTGAATTGTTATCTGTATCAAGTCTAAGACAGAAAATAAGGGTTTAAAAAAGAGAAAGAATTAGAAGGGAACTTGGAGGTCAGCCCCTACATTTTACAGATAAAGAAGCTGGAGGTCCAGAGAAGTGTGATTTGAACTCAAGTGTGATCCTCTTGACTCTAAGCCCAAAAGTCTGTCTGTCTGTCTATCAATCTTCCTTTCTTTCTTCCTTCCTTCCTTCCTTCCTTCCTTCCTTCCTTCCTTCCTTCCTTCCTTCCTTCCTTCCTTCCTT
>NW_025380519.1:0-7998 GCF_016433145.1 Gracilinanus agilis | reverse complement strand
AGAGAGAGAGAGAGAGAGAGAGAGAGAGAGAGAGAGAGAGAAGAGCGCCTGACATTTTGGTCCCAGATTTTGAGTCTGTTAGAAAATGTACATTCATATTTGTTCTTCTATACTTGATAAAAGATCACTTCTGGGATAAGAATCAAAGTAAACAAACAAAACTTTTTTTTTTTACAGTAGCTTACAATCTATTTTTTCACATACTGTACACAGAGTTCATAGTTACCCTACAGCAAAGCACTTGGTATGTAACTTAAAACAGCCTCTTTATCAGCCTTCAAAAGTAGAAGCAGTGTTTCTTAAAAGCCCATGTTTTCTAAGGCCACTGGAAGAAAATCTGCCACTAGATTTTTTTTTAATTGCACAAATATCTGATGTTTCCATTACTGATGTAATGTCTGCCCTTCTACCTCAGTTCTTAATCAGGTGACCAACTCCTGTCACTGCCTCTGTGCAAAATAGAGATTTTGAAGGCTTGCTTCTGTCTCTGCCTGATCATCACTGTCAGGATCCAGTGTAGTCTCAAATTACATTCACAATGAAGAAGAGCTCTGAGTGTAATCTCTTATGATAAGTGTGTCATATTTTGGAGATGATGGGATACAGAGGGCCGATTCAGACACGGGGGAGTTAGGAGAAGTGCTCCCGGAATCCACTGAGTCTCTAAAAGGGGAAGGAGGAGTTAGAGCTACCAACTCCTCAAGATCTTGCTTGACTATAGCTGATGTCTCAGGTGCGTTCTCTTTCCCAGCACCTCCTCCTGGAGGGGTTTTACTGGATGGTTGTGCCCCACCATTTACCTCAATGGAAGGGAGAGGTTGTATTTCGGCAAAAGTGGTCATGGTGGTAGGAAGCTGCATCTCTTTGGGGATCAGGTAGGAAGAGCAAAGAGGGGTGGTCACCATGGTGCCTGGGGAAGTTGTCGATAACATCATGGAGTTGAGCTCACTGATGTTGGCTGTGAAGCGGGTCACCACACTGCTGATCTGCTCCATCAGGGAACCCTGGGAAGAGCTGCTCCGCTGAGCATGTTCAGAGTGCAGGGATGGGATGTCATCATCTGTGCGGCTCACAGACCCTGCCGGCTGGCTCACCGTGCTGACAGGAGAAGGAGTCTGGGGTCTCAACTGAGCGGGATATTGTTCTTCCGCTTCTGAAACATCATAGAGCATCTTGGTGCTAGACTCTGGGAACGTGGTGCTGCCAAATCTGCTGTCTGTGCTTTTGGAGAAAGGTTTGATGACGGCTGTTTGGTTGGGGTTCTCTTTTTTGTTGATGTGGACGGACAGTCTCTGCCAGAGGTGCTGTCCACGGCTGCTCTTCTCATTCTGAGCCCATGTGACCGACTTACCATTAGAGCTAGGAATGAAAAGAAAACAAAACAAAAATCACAGACTATTAGCGCTATAAGAGACTTTAATGATCATCTAGCCCAACCCCCTTAATTTAAAGCTGAGGAAACTGAGGCTCAGGGAGAAGTGACATGTCTCAGGCAGTGATAGACTTTCTACTAGAATTCATAATCTGATTACTTGCCCTATATTCTTTCCACTCTCATATGTTGCCTTTCAAAATTGGGGAGAGTTGTCTCACCACCTCAATATGCTTTTATTCACCCTCATCCGCCCCTTCCCCTCCCCTCCAGTGCTTAAGGGAAGATTAATGGGAAGTATATTTCATATGCATGTGGAAAATAGGGCATTCTACACACCATACAAAGGAATTATGTAAGTCTAGAATTGAGGACAAGTTAATTTGCACAGAAAGAGGACTTAGATTATCATTACTTACCATTGATATGTATTAAAATAGCATTTTAATAACAGCAAATGGATAGCTAAACAATTTTGTAGTAGCTCCTAATCTACCTCTGAGGTAGAGTATATTCAAGAATTTTCAGCATGCTTGAGAGATATGTCCTGGGGCACACAGTATTATGTACTCATATATGTATAATTTGTATGTATGTATGTCTGTCTGTAACATGATTTATGCAAATAGACCAAAGTTATACTAATGAACAGGATGGATGAAGGGGCAGAAATGAACAGCAAGTAGATGAATGATTCTGTTTGGAAGCATCCTGAAAATGAATAGTTGTATTTATAGAGTGCTTCTTTTATGTTTTGGCAATACCGATTGTCAGTAGACAGACCTAAGTTTGTTGCTCACTTCATGCTGCGACAGGTGGTCATGTCAAAAATGTATTTGTGTATGTGCATGTATGTATCTATATCATCTATTTATGCTTTTGTTTGAACTTTTTATTAGATTTGTGATTTCAGTGGTGAAGAGAGGTAAAGAAACTCTCAAACAATGCAGATAACACCTGCTCTGCCACTTAGAGACTTTCTTGGAGTACTGAGAAATTAAGTGACTTGCCCAGGGACATACATAGAGAATGTGTCAAAAGTTGGAGTTGAATCCAAGTCATCAGGACTGTATACATACTTAGAACCATCCAAGGAGTTCCCTAGACCAATGAAATTGCACACATACACATATACACACATATATGCATATGTATGCATATGAAAGGCAATGGGGCAAAGTGGTTGCCCACATACACATGTATTCTGAAGAATAATATACATATTTAAACATTTATTATTTCCCAGAACGCCTCATAAACATTACTTATTTGGGTGTTTTATTTTTATCTGGTATATTCAAGGTCCCCTTCATGATAATAAAAAAAGAGTCTTCTCTTCTATTTTTTAAAATTAAAAACATTTTTTTTTAAGCCGGAGTCAATACTTTGTATTGGCTCCAAAGTGGAAGAGTGGTAAGGGCTAGGTGGTGGGGGTCAAGTGACTTGCCCAGGGTCACACAGCTGGGAAGCATCTGAGGTCAGATTTGAACCTAGGACCTCCCATCTCTAGGCCTGGCTCTCAATCCACTGAGCCACTCAGCTTCCCCTTTGTCTTCTATTTAAAAAATTCCTTCATTATCCCAGTTACAATGGTATTTTTACCCTTTACAGTCAGGTTCCAACCCGTCTTTCAGGTTTATTGAACATCTCTTCCCTCATTTATCTTCACCATTCAGTGCATCTTTTCATATATGTTCTTCATATATGTTCCTTAATGACTTGAAATATTTAGACTTTCTTTCCAATTCTTACTTTCTGAGGCAAGTTTTCATGGCTTTATCAGCCAGATAAAGATGGCTCCAGACAAGGGGAAGAAATCTGACAAAGTCAGAGACTAGATCAAATTGGCTAGACTAGAACCTCTCAGCTCACCCCTCTCTCTTCCCCAGGGATTTGATTTGGCTAGCCTATTTGAGAATACAGTCTTTGCTAGTGAGCCCCTAATCTGGGGCAGAGAAAGAGTGATTTTTTGAGCTAGGAAATATCAGGGCTTGAATTCTGGTATTCAAACCAATGTTTTTTTTTTCCCTTTACAATTCATCTCCTTGCCACAAAACTCTCCCCTCTCAAACTCATACAGTACGGAGTTGTCAACTGGATATTCTTAAAGCACAAATTTGACCCTATTATTCCCCTAGTCTAAAAATGCTAGTGGTTTCTCATTATGCCAAAGATGAGATAGAAAACATTTCATTTGGCATTTAAAGATCTTCACAGTCTGGTTCCAATATACATTTTAGGTTTATTGAACATTACTCCCCTCTTGCACCTTCTGTTCTGGGTACCCAATAGTTTTTTTCCCCATTCCTATCTTTGAATCTTTGCCTAGGCTGCTATTATGTCAGGAATGTATTCTCCATTCATCTTTCCTTCTTAGAATCTCTTGCCACCTTCAAGACGCAACTCAGGTGCTACATCCATGAAGTCTTTTTGAGCTGCATTATAAATGCCATCTTTCATGAAATTTAATCATTCAATATTTGAGCACTTACTATGTGCTGGGCACTGTGTTAAGCACTGAAATTACTTTTTAATAAAAACATATTTGTATTTACACTTTTGTATATATTTCTTTTTCTTCTTAAAATTTACTTGCTGATCTATATATTGTTTCCTTAAAAAGAGAATGTAAATTTCTTAAAGGCAGAAAGTATTTTTCTTTTATCTTCAGTCCCTGGAATAGCATAAGACATATAGTAGCCTCTTTTAAAAAAGGGTTGTTCTGAAAAAAAAAACTTCTTAAAAAAGGTTATTCAATAAATGAAGGTAGCCTTTGACTCTCCCTTACTACTAAAATCATTACCCAACTCAAAATAATCTAAGACAGCAATAATTGGTGGTAGTCTCTTTGAGTACACTATGAAGGTAAATATATATATATAAACCTGGGTCAGCTGAAGAATTTAAAGGAAAAGAAAAACAATTTAGAAAACAGTTTGAAGAATTGGTTCTGACAGTGTTATCCTTGCAACTGAAATGACTGTGATATTAGCCTTAGACTGCCTGGCTGTTTGCTTAGGATCTTTTGTGTTGATATTTGGGGCTGTGCTTGCCTAATAGATTGTTTTGTTTGATAACTTTGTGAAGTCTGATCTGTCTGCTACTGCTAGGAGTGATTCTCTCACTACCATTGTTAATTTTGTTAACTTTGGGCTGACTCATCCATGAGGTTGACTTAATCTGATTGAATGTCGTCACTTTGTCCTCTTTAACACAATGCTTCTTGACTACCATGCTTTCAGTTTCCCAGTACTATATTCTAACACATCCATTGGTGTATATTTTCTGGTTGCTAATCTGTTCCATTAAATGGTTTTATTCCACACTCCCAACTATCTATGGTTCCACCAAGTGGTCCACAGAAGTCTGAAAAGGGCATACAACAGTTTACTTCTTTGAAAAGAGAGGTTCCCTTTTTCTCTGATCACCGTAAGAAGTCTAATCTAGTCTAAATCTAATAATGGTATTACTGGGTCAAAAAGTATATACAGTTTTGTAACTCTTGGAATGAAGTTTCAGATTATTCTCCAAAATGGTTGGCTCAGTTGACTGTTCTATCAACAGTGTATTAGTGTCCCCATTTTTCCACATTCCTTCCAACTTTTGTCATTTTGCCTTTTATCATGTTAACCAAGCTGATAGGTATGAGATGACATGTCAGAATTGTTTTGATTTTCATTTTTCTAATTATTAATTAATTAATTATCTATTTACTAAGGAGATCAGGGAAAAAGGAAAAGAATTGATAATATGTTGGAAAACAATTATAGCAGCTCTCTTGGTGGTGGCAAAGAACTGGAAACTGAAGAAATGCCCTTCTACGGGAGAATGGCTAAACAAGTTGTGGCATTTGATTCTAATGAAGTATTACTTACTGTAAGAAATGATGAATAGGTTAATTTTGGAAAAATATGGAAAAACCTATATGAAATTATGAAGAATGAAATGAGCAGAACTAAGAGAATGTTATATACAGCAACATAAATTTTCTTTGAAGAATGACTCATGTATTTCTACCTCTAGCGAAAGAGTTTATAAATATTAATAAGTAAGACATAGTTATATATATATACATATATATATATGATAATTAGATTAAGTCTATACTGCTCATCTTTAGATTTAATTACCAAAGGTGAGAGCACCTTCCAATTCTGGGAAGTCCTAACCCATGTGTACTAGAGTGAGTAACGAATCAGAATCAAAGGACAGCCCCCTATGCTTTCTATGAGAAAGCCTTTATTGTGATTGGACTGGCAGGCTAGAGGAAGGCACTGGAAGTGATGCATAGGTGACCCCTTTAAAAGAGGGAGTGTAGTGAGGCTGCTTCTGGTTTGGTGAAGGGGACCTGAGGGAGCTTTGCTGGTTGGTGACAGAGACTGTTCCATGTGGTGAGTTTAAAGACTGAATCTTCCTGAACTTCTATTAAGAAACTTCCTTTTATAGACTCTATGAATGAAGTTTGCTCCATTCACCTCTGGGCCTCAGGCCCTTTAACCCTTGGCTGAGGATTAAGATCTACCTTGGTTAATTATTGAGATAGATTCTTATTTTCTTCTTCTCTCTCTTCTCTCATGTAAATAAACTTCCATAAAAATCAATTTTGATTTGAGATTATTCTTAATTGAGGATTGATAATAGTTCAATCCTCTGGTGAACATCTTTAATATATTGAACCCATAAAACCCCTTTTTCACCCTTACAATACTTAAATACATACAAATCTATATCTTTATCTATATCTATATCTATATCTATATCTATATCTATATCTATATCTATATCTATATCTATTTTTGTCTATTGATGGAAGGAAGGGAGTTAACTGGGTATTTTAATATACAAATAAAGAAATAAAGAAATAATGGAGGTGCTTAGTATAGAAACTTGTAGGTGACTAATAAATGTTTATTGGATTAAAAAAAAAAAAGAAAAGAGATTTTCATATCTGGGATGTGTTTGGTCCCACAATTCCAGGGACAGAATAGCAAGAACTAGCAGACCCCAATTTTTCAGCAGAATTTCAGGGTTTTCACTGATTCTGGCCAAGTCATTTTGAACTCTTTTCCCAGCTTTGCAATTCTAAGAATATAGGATTATCCAAGATCTGTGTCTTTCAATAGCTATACCTCTATTTTTATCTATATCTATCTAAATACCATTATCTCTCTATCTCTTTCTGTCTCTCTGTTTTTCTCTCTTTTGCTCATTTCTGTTAATGACCCTGAGATTGCACTTCCATCTCTGACCATACTTCACAATCCCGTGAGCTTCAGGGAGACAAAGATACAGGGGAAAAGAAGAACTGAAGAAAGTTAGGTTGATAGACTAAGTAGGCAGGACAGCAACAATATGATCTGGCCCAACTCCAAATCAGGGACAATAGAAAACTTTGTAGAAGGAGAAAAAGAACCCTCCATGCTCTTATTTCCCAAGAACAGGTGAGCCTATTTGGAGAATATTTCTCCACTAAGCATCACCTTTTTCAATTTCAGAATCATTCTCTAATTACATCTGTACAAAGGAAGCTACATTAAGATAATATTATTTAAGTGCTTTTGATTTTAAGCCTGCAGTTTCAAAATTCACTTAGTGAAGGTCAGTCATAATGGAACTTTGTATCTTTTAATCCTTCCCTACTTTACTTTAGGGAAATGTTAGCTATTTACTGATCTCAAATAGGCTCTCAAATATAGCTCTTTAGCCAAATGAATTCGCCTGTTTTCTTCCCAATGACAGAATTTAAGGTTTCTATGTGTGTATGAGTTGGGGGATTTGTAGCCAAAATTCTAAATGGTAATTAGGAGATCTAAGTTTATATGCAGACAGGATTTTCCTATGGGAAAAGACAGTGAACTAGACCAGTGTACATGTATACTGCAACAAGCTGTCTGGGAATATGTAACAATCTCTTCTACTTTTTGCCTTAGTTAACCTCACTTCCATACAATGAGGACTGTAAGCAATTTAAAGTATTCTTATATTTTTGTGTATTTGGGAACAGTAAAGCCTTTAATGCAATTAATTTGTGTTTTCACAAAGTAGCAAGGAAATAGGAGCAAGAAGCACAGAATCACAGGATTGGATGGGATCTTGGAGGCCATCTTTCATTACCTATTCCTGAAGAAGAATTCTTCTTACAGCAATAGAGGCCATTCAAAGAATCATAGGGGAAATCTACCACTATCTAAAGGAGCCTATTCCATTTTTGAAGCTTGACATGTTTCAAAAGTGTATTATTAGGGGGCAGCTGGTTAGCTCAGTGGATTGAGAGCCAGGCCTAGAGACAGGAGGTCCTAGGCCTCAGACACTTCCCAGCTGTGTGACCCTGGGCAAGTCACTTGACCCCCATTGCCTACCCTTACCAATCTTCCACCTATAAGTCAATACACAGAAGTTAAGGGTTTAAAATTAAAAAAAAATTTTAAAAAAGTGTATTATTATTACTTTCTCTTTAGCCAGCTATATTAATTTTTCCCAATTTAGGATCTTCAAAAATACCTTTAAATTAATTGTTTCTACTGAAATCTAAATCCTCTTTATTTTATTTTTTTCAAACATTTATTAATATTCATTTTTAACATGGTTACATGATTCATGCTCCTCCTTTCCTCTTCGCCCCCCCC
>NW_025380518.1:0-10778 GCF_016433145.1 Gracilinanus agilis | reverse complement strand
TATATTAAACAAAATAAAAAACATGAAAAATTTGAGGAGAATATGAAACACCTCATTGATTCAAACAAAGATCTGGAGAACAGAGCTAGAAGAGACAACTTAAGAATTATTGGTTTACCAGAACATCATGATAAAAGAAAAAGTTTAGATAGCATTTTACAAGAAATTATCAGAGAAAATTGCCCAGAAATTCTTGAACAAGAGGGAAAAGTGGAAATAGACAGGATCCACAGATCACCTCCTACATTTAATCCACAACTGACAACTTCCAGGAATATTATAGCCAAATTCAAAAACTACCAGACCAAGGAAAAAATATTACAAGCTGCTAAAAAGAAGTCATTGAGATATCAGGAAACCACAGTTAGGATAACACAGGATCTGGCTGCATCTACATTGAAGGACCGGAAGGCATGGAACACAATATTCCGGAAAGCAAGAGAACTGGGTCTACAACCAAGAATCAACTATCCAGCAAGACTAACTATATTATTGCAGGGGAAAGTATGGTCATTCAATAAAATTGAGGACTTTCAAACATTCATCAAGAAAAAACTGGACTTAAACAGAGAGTTTGCTGCCCAAACTCAGAACTCAAGAGAATCAACATAAGGTAATTAAGAGAATGGGGGGAGGAGAAAAAAATTTCTTTTCTTTAAGGGACACAACAAGTTCAATCAATTTATATCCCAAGAAGAAAAGAAGGTATTGGCAAATATTAAAAATTATTATTACCAACAGGGTAAATAGAAGAAGTTTACATAGAGGGAACAGGGACAAACTGTATAGGATGAAATGTCAAGAGATATATAAATATATATATGTATGTATGTATGTATAAATATATACAAAACTAGGGGGGAAGAAGATAACAATAAGAAAAAAGGAAAGCAAACAAAAAGGAATAAATTTATATTCCATAAAGAAGCACATGGGATCAACAGGGGGAAAATAACAATACATTGTAAGGGTAAAGAGGTTAGAGAGAGGGAATATTCAATGCACTTAAGTGCATTGAAATCACCTTCAAGAGAGAAGAACAATCAGATCCATAGGGGCACAAAATTGATTCACGCCCTATAGAGAAGTAGAAGGGTAACAAATGGACTGGTGGGGAGGGAAGCAATACTAGGGAGGGAGAGGGCTTGGGGGGAGCACCGCGTGGCTTTAAAGAAGAATAAGAGGGGAATAAGAAGGGAGGGGGGAGAAAGGGAAGTACAACAAGGGAGGGGATTATAGGAACTGATTAAAAACAAAACACTGGCATAGAAGGAAACAGTGAAAGAAGAAAGAACAGGACTAGAAGAGAGAATCAAGCTGTCTGGGAATGCAGAGTTGATAATTATAACTCTGAATGTGAATGGGATGAACTCACCCATAAAACGGAAGCGAATAGCAGAGTGGATTAGAAACCAAAACCCATCCATATGTTGTTTACAAGAAACACACATCAGACAGACAGACAGAGATAGAATGAAAATGAGAGGATGGAGCAAAGTCTTTTGGGCTTCAAATGAGAAAAAGAAGGCAGGGGTGACTATCATGATCTCTGACAGAGCCAAAGTAAAAATATATAAGGTTAAAAGAGATAGGGAAGGTTATTATATCCTAATAAAAGGCAGTATAAACAATGAAGAAATAGCAGTACTCAATATGTATGCACCAAATGGAATATCTTCCAAATTTCTAAAGGAGAAGCTAGTGGAGCTCAAGGAGGAAATAGATAGCAAAACCATATTGTAAAAGTGAAATTTGGAAAATGTATAAAACTACATTTCTCGTGGTCAACGGGTTTACGTTTCCGGGTCTTTGGGCTTGGTGAGGCCTACGTCCACGTAGAGAAGGTTTAAATCTCCTGGGTTAGGAGGGAGTGGTCTCTTTTGCCAGTAGGCTCTTTGCGAGTAAGCTCTTGGCTAGCAAACGGGGAGGAGGAGAGAGGTTAACAAAATGGCGAGGGCGGCAGTTTTGAATGCTTACAAGCGTGTGGTCTGATAACTTTATCTATCAGCATGGCTTTAATTAAATTACTAATTTATATATTTATATCAGCCTTTATCATTTTTCATATTTATCAATACTAGTGGGGGACCTGAACCTTCCCCTATCAGATCTAGATGAGTCAAACCAAAAAATAAATAAGAAAGAGATAAGAGAGGTGAACAAAACCCTAGAAAAATTCGAGTTAATAGATATTTGGAGAAAAATAAATAGAGACAAAAAGGAATACACCTTCTTTTCAGCAGCACATGGAACATTCACAAAGACAGACCATGTAATAGGGCATAGAAACATTGCAAACAAATGCAAAAAAGCAGAAATAATAAATATAACCTTCTCAGATCATTATGCAATAAAAATACTTATTAGTAAGAAATACATGGAGAGGCAAACCAAAAACTAATTGGAAATTAAATAATATGATTCTCCAAAATAATTTAATGAAAGAACAAATCACAGAAACAATTAATAATTTCATTGAAGACAATGACAATGATGAGACATCTTATCCAAACTTATGGGATGCAGCCAAAGCAGTTCTAAGAGGAAAATTTATATCACTGAGTGCATATATTAACAAATTAGGGAGGGCAGAGGTTAATGAATTGGGCATGCAACTTAAAAAACTAGAAAATCAACAAATTAAAAATCCTCAGATGAAAACTAAATTAGAAATACTAAAAATCAAAGGAGAAATTAATAAAATTGAAAGTAAAAGAACTATTGAATTAATAAATAAGACCAGAAGCTGGTATTTTGAAAAAAAAGATAAAATAGACAAAGTATTGGTTAATCTAATTAAAAACAGGGAAAAAAAACCAAATTAATAGTATCAAAGATGAAAAAGAAGACCTCACCTCTAATGAAGAGGAAGTTAAGGCAATCATTAAAAACTATTTTGCCCAATTACATAGCAATAAATTTAACAATCTGGGTGATATGGATGAATATTTGCAAAAATATAAACTGCCTAGATTAACAGCAGAAGAAATAGAATACTTAAATAATCCAATATCAGAAAAAGAAATTGAACAGGCCATTAAAGAACTCCCTAAGAAAAAATCACCAGGGCCTGATGGGTTCACAAGTGAATTCTATCAAACATTCAAAGAACAATTAATCCCAATACTATTTAAATTATTTGATATAATAAGCAGAGAAGGAGTCTTACCAAACTCCTTTTATGACACAAATATGGTACTGATTCCAAAGCCAGGTAGATCAAAAACAGAGAAAGAAAATTACAGACCAATCTCCTTAATGAACATAGATGCAAAAATCTTAAATAGAATACTAGCAAAAAGACTCCAGAGAGTGATCAAGAGGGTTATTCATCATGATCAGGTGGGATTTATACCAGGAATGCAAGGATGGTTCAACATTAGGAAAACTATCCACATAATTGACCATATCAACAAGCAAAACAACAAAAACCACATGATTATCTCAATAGATGCTGAAAAAGCCTTTGACAAAATACAACACCCATTCCTACTGAAAACACAAGAAATTATAGGAATAGAAGGTTCTTTCCTAAAAATAATAAACAGTATTTATCTTAAACCATCAACAAGCATCATATGCAATGGGGATAAATTAGAAGCCTTCCCAATAAGATCAGGTGTGAAACAAGGATGCCCATTATCATCTCTATTATTTAACATTGTACTAGAAACACTAGCAGTAGTAATTAGAGAAGAAAAAGAAATTGAAGGTATTAAAATAGGCAAGGAGGAGACTAAGCTATCACTCTTTGCAGATGATATGATGGTCTACTTAAAAAATCCTAGAGAATCAAGTAAAAAGCTAGTAGAAATAATCAACAACTTTAGCAAATTTGCAGGATACAAAATAAATGCACATAAATCTTCAGCATTTCTATATATTTCCAACACATTAGAGCAGCAAGAGGTAGAAAGAGAAACACCATTTAAAATTACCCTAGACAAAATAAAATACTTAGGAATCTATCTACCAAAACAAACACAGCAATTATACGAAAACAACTACAAAACACTTTCCAAACAAATAAAACTGGATCTCAACAATTGAAAATCCATTAATTGTTCATGGGTAGGAGGAGCTAACATAATAAAAATGACCATTCTACCAAAATTAATTTATTTATTTAGCGCCATACCTATCAAACTACCAAAAAACTTCTTTACTGAATTAATTACTCAAATATACAAGGAGCTAAATCAATTGTATAAAAAAATAAAGCCATTCCCCAATTAATAAATGGGCAAGGGACATGAATAGGCAATTTTCAGATAAAGAAATCAAAAGTAACAATAAGCACATGAGAAAGTGTTCTAAATCTCTAATAATCAGAGAAATGCAAATCAAAACAACGCTGAGGTATGACCTCACACCTAGCAGATTGGCTAAAATGATAGCAGGAGAGAGCAATGAATGTTGGAGGGGATGTGGCAAAATTGGGACGTTAATGCACTGCTGGTGGAGTTGTGAACTGATCCAACCATTCTGGAGGACAATTTGGAACTATGCCCAAAAAGCAACAAAAGAATGCCTGCCCTTTGATCCAGCCATACCATTGCTGGGATTGTACTCCAAAGAGATCATAGATAAACAGACTTGCACAAAAGTATTTATAGCTGTGCTCTTTGTGGTGGCAAAAAACTGGAAAGCAAGGGTATACCCTTCAATTGGGGAATGGCTGAACAAATTTTGGTATATGCTGGTGATGGAATACTATTGTGCTCAAAGGAATAATAAAATGGAGGAATTCCATGTGAACTGGAACAACCTCAGGAATTGATGCAGAGTGAAAGGAGCAGAGCCAGAACATTGAACACAGAGACTGATATACTGTGGTAAAATCGAATGTAATGGACGTCTGTACTAGTAGCAATGCAATGACACAAGAAAATTCTGAGGGATTTATGGAAAGGAATACTACCTACATTCAGAGGAAGAACTACAGGCATAGAAACAGAAGAAAAACAACTGCTTGGACACTTGGGTTGATGAGGACATGATTGGGGATGTAGACCTGAAAAGACCACACTCATGTAACTATCAATAATGTATAAATAAGTCTTGACTGACCACACATATTAAAACCAGTGGAAATGCAAATTAGCTACAGTGGAGGGGGGAGGGGGGTTGAGCGAGTGAAGGGGAAAGTAAAAACATGACTTATGTAACCATGGAAAATTTTTCTAAAAATAAAAAATTATTTAACAAAAAGAGATAGGGAAGGTAATTACATCCTAATAAAAGGCAGTATAAACTATGAAGAAATATCAGTACTCGACATGTATGCACCAAACGGTATAGCATCCAAATTTCTAAAGGAGAAGCTAGTGGAGCTCAAGGATGAAATAGATAACAAAACTATACTAGTGGGTGACCTCAACCTTCCCCTATCAGATCTAGATAATTCAAACCAAAAAATAAATAAGAAACACATAAGAGACGTGAATGAAATCCTAGAAAAATTCGAGTTAATAGATATATGAAGAAAAATAAATAGGGACAAAAAAGGAATACACCATATTTTCAGGAGCACATGGAACATTCACAAAGATTGGGGAACGGCTGAACAAATTGTGGTATATGTTGGTGATGGAATACTACTATGCTCAAAGGAATAATAAACTGGAGGAATTTCATATGAACTGGAAAGACCTCCAGGAAATTATGCAGAGTGAAAGGAGCAGAACCAGGAGAACATTGTACACAAGACTGACACACTGTGGTACAATCGAATGTAATGGACTTCTCTACTAGCAGCAATGCAGTGACCCAGGACAATCCAGAGGGATCTATGGAAAAGAACAGTACCCACATTCAGAGGAAGAACTACAAGAGTGGAAACAGAAGAAAAACAACTGCTTGAACACATGGGTTGATGCAGACATGATTGGGGATGTAGACTTGAAAGGACCACCCTAGAACAACTATCAATAATATGGAAATGGGTCTTGATCAATGACACATGAAGAAACCAGTGGAAATGCACGTCGGCTACGGGGGTAGGGGGGTGGGAGAGAGAGCAAGAACATAAATCATGTAACCATGGAAGAATTTTCCCCCCAACAAATAAATAAATTAATTAAATAATGGAAAGAACTGCTGAAGTTTTGTTAGGCATTAATGAAAATAAAGATGGAATTTTTCTCCCATTTAAGTTCATTGAAAAAAAAAAGGAAGCTTGTATAATTCTCTTCCTATTTTCTACCTCATACAGATGCTGGCATTTTCATGATTTTCTTCTTAAAAATCACAATACAGGTGGTGGTGAATTTTAATCCTACCTCATAAACTTGCTAGTACTTTTAATCCTGGGCAATTCACAGGAGCTCTGTCTCATGCTCCTCAGCTATAAAGATGGACATAATTTATGTCTCATAACTCAAATGTTTCCTATGAGGATCAAATGAAAAATATTTATAAAGCGTGTGACACGTAGTAGGGGCCATGTGCAAGTGATAGCTTTTATTTTTCATTATAATTTTGATTATTTCCTCCTTTGATTGCTTTTATTCTTAAATGTATTCTTTTCTCTATTTCCTTATTTCCCCATTGAATTAATGCATTTCTATTCCCCAACACTCTTTTTTGCCCTGTATCAATCTCAGAGTGAGATGCAGGATCTCTTGCTTCTTTTTAAACCATCTCCATTTTGAGATCCTAGATTGTGAGCTCCAGGACAGGCCAGACTAGTGTTGTCTTTCCTTTATATCCTCAGGGCTTAGCACACAGTTTTCCCAGAACCTATTTTATATTTAATCCATGTTTACTGACTGGGCCCAGGGCTTATACCAGGCCCAAGCTCTACCAGGAACTGTGCATTCTGGTCTCTCTCCTAGAAAGCAAATGCATGCTCTGGCCTCAGCCATGTTTCTATTTCTTTCTGGCCCTTATTTCTTAGGAGTCAGCAGTAACTCTGTTGGAACCAGACTAGACCCAATCCTGAAGATGAGTCTTCTTTCTAGGTTCTCATCTCCCTAAAGTGAGGCAGTGTGGTCACCTGATTGTCCAAGAACAGGACAAAGATTAAGCCTCAGAGAGCAGAGTCTGAAGCTGATGGTTTTGGGAAAAGCTTAACCTTGGATTGTTTCCAAGTGAGGTAACAGTCTTCAGCCCTATTCATGGGCTGCAAGTCAAAGGAGAAAAGAAAATCAGGAAACCAGCTGCTGGGCTCCACTCTACATCGAGGCTCCCTAACCTCAGATGGGAGCAAGGCAATCCTGTGACATCTCACTAATAGATTCCTTTTGCCACCCCACCACAGCAGCCTTCCAAATATTTCCCTGGTCTCCAGCTTTCCCTTATGGCTTCCTCCCACCCCCTGCCCACACCTTCTAAGCTGAGAACTTGGCCTCATATTTCACCGAATGGAAGCTGGACCTTTCTGCTGAGCACTCTTATCCTCCACATGCCACCCCACTCAGCTGCCTTTTTCCTTTTTGGCCTGAGGATCAGAGATAAAGTCATTCTTGTCCTAGTTAAATAAAATCTGTTTCCATGGACAAAGAATCCTATTCCACTCCCTCATCTAACCCTAGTCTATTCCTTCCTCCAGTGCTCCCACTGTTCTTTCACTTTCAGTCTTTCCAACACTAATGAGCTAATGACTCTTTCCCTCTGGGAACCAATCAAACCATGTCTCTCTAATCCTTCAAACACTCTCACTTGATGTATTCATCTCCATGAGATACTGTTCAATGTCCGTCCTGAGGATCAAAGCTAAACTGCTAGAGATGGTCATTTGCAGTTAGTTGTGCCAATGCTTTCCCCTTGTTTCCTCTGCTATACTTTTGGCTTAGTATCCTCCATCGGGCTTTCCTGGAGCCCAAGTTAAAGCCCATCTTTCATAATTTTCTTCACTTTAGAGTCTTCTATCTCTTGATTCACTGCACTGGATTTCCTATAACTTATTCTAAAACCCAGTACAGAAAAAACACTCATACATGTTTCTGGATACTAAAGAGCTCAGAGTGGATAAGCTAACCCTTTTTGGCACCTGCAGGAGACTTCCAGGACCTTCAATCTCAAAAAATTACTTCAGAGTGTCACAGACTGATCCCCTGAAGACAGCTGATAGAAATTGGAGTCCAACAGCCTCATCTTATAGATGGGGAAACTAAGGCTTAAGGAGTCAGTGACTTGCCCAGGAAGCCCCTGCTAAAACCTCTGAAAAAGGATTCCATGTTGAGTCCTCCTGCACCCAAATCTAGCCTTGGCTTCACTAGAACACACAGAAGCATCTAGTCACCCCAGCTCTCCCATCTCTTTTCCCCCTCACTCACCTGGGCAGTGGCTCCTCAGACCTTCTTGCTTTAGCATCCATGGGGCTTCCCTCTGCTCCAAATAAGAGATCACATCTTCTGGGGGATCTGGAAGTCCTGAGCATGGGAAATCAGTCAGGAAGGAGGATGGAGAGAAGCCCGTCATTGAGTACTTTTTAGGGAAAGGCAGGGAAGTCCAGTGACTCCACTCAGAGCCTCTCTCCATAGGGTTCCCACAGGAGTTTGCCCTCACCCCTCAGCATTTGTAATGCAGGAGCCCAGGGTAGAATGTGCCTGTTACCTGGCTGCGGGATCTGGAATGAGCAATAGCACCCCACCCCCAAGTCCTGTTCTGGTCCATTTTGGCAGAAATTCCTAAACTCCCAAACTGGGTCTAAGGGTCATTGTTCTGGATCAGTCAGAAGCCCCAGACACAGGGTCCTCAAGGGTTCTGCTTTTGTCCCACCACCCTGCCTGGCATCACTCCCTGACACCTTGTGGACTGCTCTCTTGGGCAGTCTCTGACTCTTCTGGGGAACTCAACAATCTTCGTTGGGCCAATGCTGTCTCCTGACAATAACAGAGGAGTGCAAGTAGGGCCTATGAAAGGCTTCTGGGGATTCCTGGAGGAGAGTCTCCTCAGCATTTAGGGTGGGGAAAGGAGGTGGGGAGGTCAGGGAACCAATCTGGAACCAGAACAATTGGTTCTGGTGCATTTTCTGCAGAGAAGGCTGAACTTACTCCATTGTTTTTTCTATATCTGGAAACAAAAGGCAGCTAAAAAGGTAGTTGTGTAATTAGAAAATCTTGAACCCTTGGACTTTATCTCCCAGAATCCCTTTCCTTTTATACCCGTTTGTGTCCTTACGTGGACAGATAAGTTTTGTAACCCTGCCCTCTTCTCTGTTGATCTTGGCTAGGTTAGCTGACTTTTTTACTTCCCTTTTTGCTTCAAGTTATTATTAATAAATTTATTAAATATAATACTTGGAGTGTCTGGATATTAATTTGTCATCTTACAATTTGGTGAACCACTTCAGGATTGAATTCTCAAAAAAATTTTTAAGATAAATTGTTGTAGCTTTCTAACATGTTAGAGGCCAGACTTCCCATAAGCTTCTTTTCCTAGTAAGCACTTAAGATTGGCTATCAGTATAACTCATTCCCTGAGAAGGTGCAGAAAAAAATCAGACTAAGGAAAGACATTCCCCTTGCACACATATTTGGTTGTTATTTCTCTTATATATAGAATGGTAATTTTCTGTAGTCCTGGCTCCTGAATGGGCAATTGCAAACTGCTTAAATCACTTTAATTGGGCCTTGATTCAAGGACCTGTTATAAGTTTATTCTTCCTTGCATTTCTTGCACATAAGATTTTGACATTTTACATTTCATTCACAAGTCAATTTTTTCCCTCTCTCTTTTATTTGAATTTTATTTTTATTTTATATTTTTATTTTTTCTTTTGCCAATTGATTTCATACAACCCTGAGACTCAGCCATGTATTCTTAGCTGACTTGAGGTACCCTCTTCAGGGGAGAATGAGTTATTGATTTTCCTCAGGGGTGTGTGTAAGTTTTATAATCATAATGTCTGTATTATAATCTATAATGTAAGATTTTAACTCTTTTAGGAGTAATTTCAGGGGGGAAATGTATAATTCTCAGAAGGAAATGTATGTTTTATAATCTATAATGTAAAGTTAAAATTCTTTTGAGAGTAATTTCAGGATAAGAAATTCGCCATCTCCCCAGAATCCAGACAATGAACCTGTTTGGAGAAGGCACCATGAAGATGCCTGAAGAGCCTTCACTGGCTCATGAAGATCCAAATTGAACTTTGGGGTACAGTTGATTGAACTATGGGGAATTGAATGCATTTGTTTTGAATGTACACTCTTATGCCAATAGGGGACTGCCCCAATTGGCTTTTTATCAATGCAGCTAGTTTTTATCCTCTTTTCTTTTATCCCCAAATTCCTGTAATTTAAAAGTTGACTATGTTTACAAGATCCATCAAGAAAGACCAGTCTTTTTGCTGGATCTCAGGGGGGAATGTGTTATTTGGAATTTTGGAGGTTCTTTTGAGGGTTATTTGGGGTTCATTTGAGTTTTAAATATTTAAATATATGACATAAACTTCCTGTGGACGTTTAGGGGACTTGGAAACTACATTTCCCATGATTCCTCTTGTAATACATGTAGACAGGAAGTAGAGAACAGTATAAGACTCCTGAGGTCATTGGGGGAGGGCTCTTTGGTATGAGGCAGCCAGGTGGGCAGAAGGTAATGGCGGGCGATTTGAATTAGATCTTAGCAGGCGCACATCTTTCTTTATTTTACCAACATGGCTTTAATTAAAATATTAATACTTCTATCTATCTCTATCTATATCAATTGTATTTATAACAAATCTCATACCAGAGGAGCTGGGAAGTTGTGCCTAGAGTGTAGTACCCCTGGATGGCTCCCAAGAGGGAGCATTTCTCATGAAGTATAAGTAGCTTCTGAATTTTATA
>NW_025380517.1:0-7756 GCF_016433145.1 Gracilinanus agilis | reverse complement strand
TCTCTATCTCTATCTCTATCTCTATCTCTCTCTCTCCCTATCTATCTATCTATCTATCTATCTATCTATCTATCTATCTATCTATCTATCTATCTATCTATCTCCCCCCTGGCCTGTGAGGGAAATTCCTTGAGTCATTTCCTTTAATCCCAGAGTTTAACTGTTTTATCCAGTCAATCATATATGAAATAATCTTCCAGACACTGAGGCTGATTTTCTGTTCTGTCCTCCACATGAGGCTTCCTTTACTGCTTAATAGAGTTGTTAATGGGGTGTTCAGGGAGGACTAGAAATCTAGTGTGAGGATTTGCTGAGCTCTTTTCAGGGCTGTTCACTTACTACCTTTTACCTACTTCTCACCTTTGCCTCCAAGAAGCTATCACATGCACTTCAACCATAATCCAGTAACACTGTTTTGGCAGATGGGCCAAACAAGTGAAGCCAACAGGCCTCAAACCCATCAGTGAATTAAGGGGATGTCTACCCAAGCATGTGAAGATTTCCCCAGTGGAATGGGTTGATGAGAACAATTTGTTCCAATAGCCAGGAAGGCAACTGAAGCAAGCACTGCGGTGTGGAATGCTTAGAGCTTGTTCAGAAATCAGACACCAAGGTTATCCATTGTATCCTTGGCCATCGTTGGTGGTCCTGACTTTTGTCTGGCTGCTGGACTTCCATTACTATGGAAGAGAGAATGAGGCTGATGACTCTGTGTAACTTTGCCTCTCTTAAGTCTAGTTCACAGAAGTCAACACATCACCCATGATATCACTGATCTTTTTCAGAAAAGGAGGACAAACAACCACTGAGTAGATAAAATTATGCCAGAGATTCCTTTCCATCTTGTCTTTACCTGCCCCTTACTATCGCTTTCTTATTTTCCCTTGGTTCTATCCATCTTTCCATCCATCTTCAAAGCAATCGTTTTGAAGAACACAAGAAATAATTGGAGTGGGAGTGCGAGAGAGTGTTAAAATGGTACCTGAGTAGGATGAACGTATTAAATCCAGAAAACATCAAATTCTTCATTTTCTTCAAAACAGATTACCAGTGACAGATGAGTAGTTGGATATAGTACATAGAGCTGGGGACTAATAATCCGAAAACCTCGGTTCTTTCCTGGCTTACTAATGTGATTTTGGGCAAGTCTCTGAGCCCGAGTTTCCTTTTCTGTAACATGGTGAAATAATCTGCTCTGCTTGCTTCTAAATGCCGTGTAGCTACAAGATAAAGAATATTGAAGCTTTCTGGGTATTACAAACTATGATGCAAATGTAGGTTGTTGATATTATTGTTGAAAGTAGCAGTGTAGTTCATATCACATTGAAATTTTACCTAGAATTATGATTCTGAGTCCTTACTGCCTCTGTGATCTTGGACACGTTATTTAATATTTGGGGGCCTCTGTTTCCTCATCTGCAAAATGAGAGGGATGGTTAGACTATCTAGGTTCTTGGGTCCTTTCTACCATCTTTGGATTGATGCTATTATGATTACCACTATTTCTGCCCCCCAGGAATTGCAGTTTACCTAACTTTCAAGATGATAGCTAGAGGAGCATTTACTGAATACTTATTGCATGCCAGATACAGACACTATTGTAAGTGCTGAATCATTTTGCACAAATACATTTTAAACTTCATTATGTATTTGCTTTCCCATCTTAAGAATATCTACAAATTAGATTATGCATAGTAACAAAAATATATGACATACAAATTAATGTTTTTAATTACTAAATTGTACTTTATGTCAAAATTACATAGGCAAGTGACAAATGTGTGGTTAAAAGATGCACTTAGTAAGTAATACATTTACTATGACTCATTCCACTGATCTCTGCTAATCTATAAAGTGACAAATTTACTCTTTTACTTGTGGGTTGGTATTTAAGTAGTCAAGGAGGTGCAATATAGTATTTGACCACCAGATGGCACTGCAGCTACCAAACAGAAGCCTACTCCCCACTCTGTGTCTCTCTTGACTGGCCAGTAACCATGATGGCCCCAGATTCGTTCTAAGTCTAAAAATAGAACCTGGACGAGACTCCAAAGGACCAGGAATACGAATCTTTCTTCAGCCCATTGAATTCTTCCATAGGCTGGTACCCCACCATCCTGTCCTCCTAAAACAAGAGAATTCACACCCAATGGCCAATTTCTGTATTAACACACATTCAAGTCACATAGGAACCTCAACCAGCCAATTCTTCAAAAGGCAAGCTACAAAATCATGGCAGTGTTGGCTAGTGGCTCAGTCCCAAGTATCTCTGAGCTTGCTTCCCCCTTTCTACTCCCCTCTCCTTCCTTACATTCCAGTCCACACAATACTTCTGCTTCTTCTCCACCTTGCTGAGTTCTCAGATGGCTTCACAAAATGATGCCTGTTTCCACTCTCTAATGAGGTATCATTTATAAAAGGATTAGCAGAGTGTTGGGCACTTAGGAACACCTTCCCCTTCTCTTCTCTTTTCATCTTGCCCCTACTTATAGTCACTAAGGCTGCATGCCTCTGTCCTGTTGCACAATAATCGCAGAGTTCTGCAAACAGCTTCCTTTTCCCACTTCTCTGTCGAATCCTACTGAAACTCTAGGTGAAAATCTTTCAAAGGGCAAAGGAAATGCAAGCCCCAAACTCTAGGGAAACGTATTCTGAGAAACATCTTCCAACTTATACTCGTCTTTCTGATTTTAAAAAAATATTTTTTTTCCACCCTAATCCTCCCATGAGATCTTAGAATGCTAGACTACCTCTAGATAGTTTAAAATATTCAGCTCATTATAGGGAAAACCTCACCATCTGTAAGATCACAGCAGTTTTTGTGCTCCACCTCATCACCACCTTCTGTTGCTCTGTTTGGAGAGTGGAGCCATGAACTTCAGAAGCTCCTCTTAGGAGAGAGCTCAGCTCCGACATCTTCTCATTTGTCACCTGGCTACAATACTGTGACACTTCTCAGATTTGTCTGGGCAGGGACTGTCTGTCCTTGTATTTGTATTCCGAGGGCTTAGCTCGGCACCTCACATATAGTTTCCACTCAATAAATGTTTATTGATTATCCCAATATATGCCTACGCAAGTATCCCAAGCTTTTGATAATAAGATTGAGGAAGTGAGACACAGATTGATAAAGTTCTAGCCTGGGAATCAGGAAGAAACAGGTTCAAACATTTGCCCTTAAACTTACTAGCCGTAGTATCACAGGAGAGTCATTTACTCTTTCTGATTCTCAAGCTATTCTCTAAGACTATTTTGGATTTGTGATCTCCTTTAGAATGGGAAGTTCCAGAACTGACAGAATCATAGATCCTTAACATATTGGCATATGTGTGCAGATATATCTATACCTATACTTATACCTATACCTATACCTATACCTATACCTATACCTATACCTATATCTATATCATCTTTATCTATATCTTTATATCTCTATCTCTATCTATACCCAAACACACACAAACTCTCACACACTTGTATATATACATATATGTAAAAATACATACTTATGTGTGTATCTACATACACACATATACATATATAGCATTTGTGAATGATTTCTGAACCATACTTACTACCAATAATTAAGTGCATTAAACAATAAACACCATAGTGTGGTAGAAAGAATTTTTTTCTTTTGTGCCCCTAAAATTGGACTCAGACAACCTGGATTCAAATCTTGAGTCTGCAGTTTACTACCTATGTGTCCTTGTATAAGTCACTAACCCTCAATGGACTCAGTTTCTCATCATTCAGTGATAGTGCTTTGCCTCTATTGATGATCATACATCTATTTCTTGTTTACACATAGTCATTTGAATGTTTTCTTCCCTTTTAGTCTGTTTGACACTTCTAGCATAAATTATGGATAGATTCTGAAAATGACAGATTCCAGAGTCAGTATATAAGTTAACCCTATATTTATTTCACTCTAGGCTAAATGCATCTAATATATCCTTTTCCTTAAAGATTAGAAATGACAAAGGTCTCCATACACACATACTTTAATTAACGTCATTACCTGAATTCTATGAAACCAGAATGTTAGGTAAAAGATCAATACAGGTGGGCAATTACGTCTCTTAAAAGTAAGGTTTATGCATGTTTGTTAAGCAATGTAGAAATGGCAAACAAACAATCCTTCAAGGAGTTATCACTACCGGGGCTCGATATTTGTTCAGATTCTTCCCAGAGATTTGATTCATATCTTAGGGAATTATCTAACTGATGTTAAGGAGGTGCTTGTTTTCCCCCTTTTAAAAATAAATCAAATTATGGTGAGATTTGTTTTTAATACCTTAATGATGTTACTGAATATTAGATTTGTAGTTCAATTTCCCTACCAGATGGAAATGACTCCAAGAGAGGTTAAATGAATTGCCCAAGGTCATAAGTAATAAGTAGCAGAACTAAGATATAAACGTCTAATTTCAAATTCAGTACTATTTCTACCATGCTACTCTCCCTTTCTATAAAGGAGGAACTTCAGGAAGCCATTTTTTTCAAAATATATCTTTATTTTCTTGAGTCTAGGACAAGGTGCTCCCATCCTGTCACCCGCCATCCCCAGGAAGAGATAATAAGAGTACTGGGGAACCTTTGAGGATAGAAATGACAAATTACCTTAGCTTTGCTGTTAGCTCCAATCCTTACTGCCCATAAGTTTACAATCTGAATTAGACAGGCTCTTTTAGAAATCTATCTTCATTTAGGTTTTGTCAGACATCCTAGGGAAGGCTTTGCCAATATGCACAGTTACTGAAAATGGAGCCTTTCCTCCTTCAGAGATCAGAGATAAGACTTTCCCAGGGTCTATAGTGACAGGTGTTTCTTGGGAAAGTGAGCTGAAATTTTACTTGGGACCCTTGAAATCCAGACTTGGCTCAAGTTAATAAGGAAATAACAGCAGGGATTATCTTCAGTTCTTTTCCATAAAGCTGATGCCATCTCTCCTCTGCCACACCCCCCAGGGTTTCCTTTGGCTCAGGTTCATCTGACTCTAAGTGAATGATGCTTGGAGTAGTTATGATCTTATGTCTCACGAATATGTACTAACATGGCCAGGCTGAAGAACAACTCACATTTCCAGACATGTCCCTGTCTAGACCAAACTTCCTTTGTTAAGTGATGGGAACTTGTAGATACTCCAAGGGAAAAAAAAATGAGGTGCCTGGCAATAATGGTATAGAAAAAGGCTTATTTGAAAAGGGGGAAAATAGTGGTTATACAATTTTCTTTTATAATTACTTCCTAATTCATTGTATAAACGTATGAATGAAACTGATAACTGTTCACTATTTTCTCCTCTACGAGATCATTTCCTCCTATTCATAGTTTATTTTTTTATTGAATAAGTTAGTATTTCATTGTATTTTTTTAACATTTTTATATTGTGCACGCAAAACAAAACTTTTTGATTTTTATTTTCGCTAATTTATTTTTTTCTCTTCCAATTTATGTTTTCTTTTCTCCTGCAGAGGATTACTTCTACAAGAGAACAGCCGATTCACAGAAGCCTTGCATTACTATAAGCTGGCGATTGGTAGCAGGCCTACATTAGCTTGTAAGTAATATTAGAGTATTTCAAAACTACTCTTCTTCCTCTTATTTTAGGTGACTCAACTATGGGACTTAGAGTTAACACAAAACGAATAAATAGAGCTCTAAACTTATTTTAAAGAATTTTAATAATCCTCAGAAATGGCTGTTTTGGAATCTTGTTATAATAAATTATCTGTTTTCAGATGGATATTACCATTCCTTAATTTGATTATAAGCTCCTTGAGGACAGGCTTTGTCTCTCTTCTGAGACCCCCACAGAACCCAGTATATTCCTAAACCCATAATGGTTTTTCAGCTTATTTCATTGTATTTGAAGGTTTCCTTTAGAGCCCTTCATATTTTCTTTGGTATATTTAAAATCATATTCTGAAAAAGGGCTCCATGATGTAGAAAAATTTAAGAACCCCCTTCAGAAAGTCAGTCCCCAAATGGGAGAAATGTTACCACTAAATAATAGGGTAATGTTGTTTAGCCATGTACCAATGCTCCACTTAAGCTTATATTTTCTTTATTTCTCTCTAGCTGCCTATTTAAATACTGGTATTATTCTCATGAACCAAGGGAAGACTGAAGAAGCCCGCCGTACATTCTTAAAGTGTTCTGAGATCCCTGATGAGAATTTGAAGGATCCTCATGCCCATAAGAGCTCTGTTACCAGCTGCCTCTATAATTTGGGAAAACTCTATCACGAACAAGGACGCTATGAGGTCAGGCCAAATGCTTGTTCTTCTCTTTTTCCTCCCTTTTCTTGGTCCAGGCCTGTGATTTCATCAGTATTGCTGATTTTTGTGAGGAAAATTCCCTTTACAATTCAGACTGGCAAATAATCTGTACCCTGGGAACCTAGAGAGTTGTTTGGGGAACCCAGAGATTTACTGACTTCCTCTGCATTAATGCCTCAGGTATGGGGCAGCTAAATGGCTCAGTGGATAGAGATCCAGGTCTGGAGATGACAACTTCCTAGCTGTGTGGCCCTGGGCAAGTCATTTATCTCTCATTGTCCGGCTCTTATAGCTCTTTTGTCTTCGACCCAATACTTAGGATCAGTTCTAAGAGAGAAGGTGATGGTTTAAAAAAAAATACATCTTGTATATAACAGGCAGAAATTGAATCCAGGCTATCCCATCACCAAGTTTGAAGCTATGTACCATAGAGAAAATGGTATGTAAGTAAATTATTGGGTCCAGAAAAATTAAATTATTTGCCCAAATTCACACAGGAAGCAGAGTTAGGATTTGAACCCAAATCCCATCTCCAAATTCCACATTCTCTCTCCTTTCTTCTGATGCATTTATTTCATTCTAATGCTTCCCTCTTTCTCAATGGGCTTAGTTTAAAAAAATAGCTAAAGATAAAATTTGATCGTGATAATAGTCTTCTAATGGGCAGAATTGGAATGGGAACAGTAAAATTCTTGATATAGTCTTTTTCACATTTAAAAATATCAAATTTCTGACATGCCCGTGATTTATAAATGAGAATATTACTATTTGAAATGCTAACCTTTGATAAATTTAATTCATCTGGAATTCCTATGTTCTCAGTAGGTAAGAACTGATGTTGTTGTTATTTTTTCTCATTTCTCTAAATACTTGCTAACTTTCCCTTCTTGATGCTTCTATAAGATCAGTAAAAAAAAAATCCCATTTGACTCTTAAGTGACATTTAGTAATTTAAATGCCTTTCATTAATTGACCAGTTTGGTGCCTCTGAGGTTATGCCTTTAGGGGTTGTTGTTATTTCTAACTAAAGGGGTTTGCATTACAATAGGAGTGATGTGTCTGTGCATTCTTTTTTCCCCTTTTGCCTTTGTGCATGATCTGCTTTGCTATTTAAAAACTAAGCAAATTACAGCTCTTAAGAATCCCAATGGCTTGCGTCCATTGCTTGCAGTTATTCAAAATTATCATGGCTTGAGATGAGCTAGTGGGGGAAGTGTCACAACTTGGTTAATTAGAATGAATGGCATTATAGTAGCATTTCATGGAGCCATCTTGTTCTAGGAAGCTCTGGATCCTGTTGAATGAAATAATCAGCTGACCCCCCCCAAATTACCAGAAAGCAGTAGGTGTGTGTGTGTGTGTGTGTGTGTGTGTGTGTGTGTGTGTAAAATATAAGAGAGGATATTCTCTTTTATATTCAAGCTAAGTCTCTCTCTCTCTCTCTCTCTCTCTCTCTCTCTCTCTCTCTCTCT
>NW_025380516.1:0-9570 GCF_016433145.1 Gracilinanus agilis | reverse complement strand
GAAGGAAGGAAGGAAGGAAGGAAGGAAGGAAGGAAGAAAGAAAAGATATACAAAATGGCTTCTTAAAAATTTGGAATTAGTCAATGGCAATCTTCTGACTTCATGAGAAAGCAGGAAACAATAAAACAAATTCAAAAGAATGAAAAAGTAGAAAAACATTTGAAATCTCTCACTGAAAAAAACAAAACAAAACACAGACACTTGAAGTTGAAAATAGATTCATAAGGGGTAATCGAAAAATCTTTAGATTGCCTGAAAACCATCAAAAAGAGAGCATGGGCAGCATGTGGAAATAAATTATATGGGGAAAATAGAAATTGAAAGAATTCACCAATAACCTCCTAAAAGAAATCCAAAATTTAACAATCCCAGGACTACTAAAATCAAACTGCAGAACTCCCAAATCAAGGAGAAAATATTATAAGCAGCCATTAAAAAAACAATCAACTAAAATATTAGGGCACCACAATGGATATTACATGAGAACTTATAACTTGTACATAAAAGGATCAAAAGGTATGGAATATGACATTCAACAAGGTAAAGGATCTAGGCCTACTACCAAAAATTATCTCCCTAATACTCCAGGGGAAGAAATGGGCATTTAATTAAAAAGAGGAATTCTAGGCATTCTTGAAAAAATAACTAGAAGTAAAAAGAAAATTCAATGAAAAGTTCAATTATGGGAGGAAACAATCTATAAGTTGAAAATGCTATAGAAGTGGATATACTTCCAATGAAAGAAGTACTAGGGTAGAGGGGATGATGAAGAAGCTCCTGTGGCATGAAAGGGAAAGTGTGGAGATGAATGACTATGCCTAGGTTCCACTATTGGAATAATTAAGAATGGTATGGGATTCATGGGATAAGCATATACTGAGATATATGTGGAAAGAACAGTAGTCTACATGTTATTGTTGTTTACCATCAGTGAAGCATATGGCCATGAAGATAAAGTCTCACTAAGAAAAATTACTTCCTGCTTTTTCTTTTAACCTTCAGGGTTATATCATTCTCCAGCCATGACAGATATCTCTTTAAGTTTCTATTGTGAATTCATCTCTAAATACATTTTTCTCTGTGGCAGTTAAAACTCTTCAACTTTACAAAGCAGAAAAGTACTTTCATATTTTAAGTACTCTCTTATAACCTACCTATCTCTTTTTTCCTTCAGAGGTTCAAGAATTTATTAGCTTCTCTGAGGGAAGCTTCTTCAACTGTTACATTCTAAATATGTAAGTACACATATTTGGGTGATAGATTCCTCACTACTTCTTAGAATAATACCCCAAATATGTTATCAGGCTGCATAATTTCCACTTTGAACAATTAAATCATTATTTAAAAAAGAATAATTACTTTTTTCAGCATGAATCCATTTAGGTTAATTGACATTTATTCATATATGTGTGCATATCCACACATTACAATATGCACATGTATGTAGATACATATATGTGTATGCGGGCACATAATTATATAGGTATACATGTGTACTATACATATAGTTTTGCATATGTTGTATCTGTAGTTTCTTATTAGAATGTACAAATGTCCATGCAGTGTGTGTGTGTGTGTGTGTGTGTGTGTGTGTGTGTGTGTGTGTGTGTATGCATCTGCTTGGACACTGGATATAGCATTAAGCCTAGAGTCAGGAGGATATGATTTCAAATCTGAACTCAGACATTTAATGGTCACATACCCTGGTAAGTTGCTTAATCTCTCTTTCCCCCAATTTCCTCAACTTCAAAATAGGGACAATAACAGCACCTGTCTTCCAGGGTTGTTATGAGAATCAATAGTTATTATTGTAAAAATGGTTACCACAATGTCTAGCCCAAATTGGTATAATTCAGCAATGATGTTTACTTTGTTCTTGAAAATGGTATGAAAAGTTATGAGAGAACTAAACTAAGTTGTGATGATTTCCCTCATCCTCAGAGACCAAGATGATCTGTATATATATAAATAGGCATGTATATATGCAATATGGTAATATGTATATACATATATATGTATGTATGTATATATACACATATGTATGCACACATGCATGCATGTATTTTTGTGGGGAAATTTTGTCCTTAAGGTGTTTGGAGAAAGTGTATTTCTTTTTTTGGTAAATATGTTATTTTACCAATTACATGTAATAATAATTGCCTCCCTAAGTTTTCTTAAGTTATATCAGCTAAATTGGCTCCTTCTGTCCCCTCACTATCCCCTTTCCCACCTCCTCCTAGATCTATTAAGCAATTTTTTGGGTTACACATGTATTATCATGTAAAACATATTTAAGTTTTATTTATTTTTTGTAAGATAATAATCATATAAAACCCAACCCCCCAACAGAAATATAAATAAACTAAAATAAAAAATTCTGTTTTTCGATCTTCATTCTGACCCCAAGAGTTTATCCTCTGGAGGTATATATAACATCCTTTGTCATAAATCCTTTAGCATTGTCCCAAATCAATTCACAAATGTCCTAAATTTAGGATGATTATTAATTCCTTAGATTACAAAATTAGGATGCAAAAGTTATGGTTGGCCATTATAAGGAGATGTATCTATTAAGATTAAATTTAATAGGATTAACTGCAAAGTCTGAAACCTGAGTCCAAAAACCAATTTCACATGTTAGAAATGGAGAAAACAAAGCTAGATAGTAATTTGAAAAATGTTCATAATTATAGAGGAAAAGAATTTCAGTAGGAATCAACAGCGTTATATAATAACATCCTGAAAAATGTTAAATTTATCTTTATTTACTTTAAGATAAATATTGGGTCTAGAACTCATATGGTATTCTCTCCTGATAAAAAGACCACATCTGGAATATTTTCATAAACATTAAAACCTGAAAAGAGCTCTACACTTTGAATTTGAAAGTTGTTTCTAATTTTGCCACAGACTGATTTTGTGATCTTGGACACGTCACTTAATTACTATAAACCTTTTATGTTTTAATCTCTAAAATGAATGTATTGAAATGGAAGATCTCTTAGGAAGCTTTTCAGTTTATGATTCCATTCTGATTGTATCTTATTGAGCAGGAAATAGTGGGAACCAAGATCTGCTATGCATTGTGAAATTATACTTTCTATTAGTTTAACATCAAAGCTTCTATTCAAAATGGTTTGTTACTGACTTAAGCTCTTAGTATACTCCTTTATTCAAAAGTTAAACAAAATGAGGTTTTTCAAGGAACAGTAAAATAATGGACAGTGTTCTCAGAACACATGGAAAGTGACACTACTCACATGACAAAGCAGTCAGTGAATTAAATTCTTCACTGGTTTGGGGCATAGACATCTAGCAATTTCACATTCAGTTCCAGGTCTCCATCTGAAATGCTGTTTCTCCCTTCTCCATTTCAAAGAAATAGAGGAATTAGATTCCATAACACCTAGCTCTCACTAATACTTAGTAATAAATTAAAAATACTTCCTGTATTCTCCCAAAGAAGAATAGCCAACATCAGCTTCCTGCACCTCAACAATGAGTATCTCCTGAATTTGCTTAGGTTTCCAACAGAGACAGCATCATCTCTACTATTCAATTTTAATTCTTTTAACTTACGGTTTATTTTCTATCAGGAGAATTTTTTAAAACAAAGAAGGATATTTGCCTCCCTGGACTCTTGCTATAGTGCCTACTATCCCTATCTATGATTAACCTTTAAATTTTTTCCTATTCTCTCATGAGAGAATGTATAATAATACTCCTATTTCTCTTCAAGGCACTTCTATTCTCCTTTATCATTTTCCCTAAGCAGATTCTCCAATGCTTTGATGTGGGGAGATTCCATTAAAAGTGATTGGACCATGTTTCAGTCCCTAATATATTTCATCAATTGTTAACTCTTGTTTGCTTTATGTCAATTCTGTTACATCCATCCCTATTTTGGCATTCAAATACCCACAGGCAGATTTTATTCCCTCTCACCTGTGCTATTTCAATAACCTAATAATTGTTCTTCTACCATCTCAAATTTCTTCTCCATACAAGACTCATCATTATCCCAAGAAATAGTTCTTACTATGTCACTCCCTCCTGAAGAAAAAAATGAAGTGATTCATTGTGGACTGGAAATAGACAATAACATCCCTTTGATATTTTAAATTATTTACAGTGTACTTCCAACCTACCTCCTTTGACTTATTTCACATTATTTCTACTTACACACATCATATTCTAAGAAAAATGGGCCTATTTGTTCTTCTCCACCAATGTTCCATCTCCTATGTCCCTGGCATTGTGCAAAAGACCCCAACTTAGACTCCCTTCCCCACAGTTCCCTCCATTCTCACCACTACCTCTTTGAATTTTTTTTCTGAATTCTTCCATGTGTTACTTTATGTCTACTTTTATGGCAACAAAAATGTTACTTCACTCAAACCATGTCACTTCCAACCATTTTCTCTCCCTACAAATGTTAGCTCTTTGAAGGCATGGACTACTTAATTTTTACCTTGGTGTCCCTTGTACCTAGCAGTGTGTAGGATGCAAAATAGAAGTTTACTAAGCAATAAATGATAAATTAATGAATGGATGGGTGGATGACCATGATCTTTGACTGGTAGTATCTCACAATATCTAACTTAGAAATACCTGAAAAATGCAGAAGACCTCAGAATGTGTTTTTTTTTTTCAAAATGTAACTGTCACTGGTCTTGTAAGCACAATTTTTAGTATATTCTCTTCCTAAAAGCTCAAGTAATTTACAAAATACTCCAATGTATTAGGCTTTTCCAAAGGGATATATGCAATATATAGGAATTATAACCTAGAAAAAAACAGAATTTTCCAAGATTGACCTATCTACCCATAGTTGAATTCCTTTTGTGAGGTTGTATTTGATTCTACATACTTTCAATACATTAAGATTTCAAACTCAATATAATGGCCAGTTTAGTAACACCTACCTAGCTCCCTGAAATATTGAAATTTTTAATGTTATTCAAAATCAACCTCTTAATGTGAAAGTGCACTGATTCCCTGCTTACATTATGTCAACGGTTGCTGAACTCACACTCTCACAGCTCAACAACACACTCTCCAATTGTAATAATAGCTAACTTTTTTGAGTAAAACATCCAGTTTGGTTTCCCCACATTTGACTAAAAATTCAAAATACCATAATCTATCTCTACAAGCATTCAAATATCTTTTAAAGTCACACACCATACAGATTCTTTTCTAACTGGAAGAAAAGTAATTGTCTTTTCCAAACATTTTGAATCAAAATTTTAAAAAGAGTTTTTAATTTGGCAGGGAACTTCATGATCATTACTTAATGATGAATAAAAAAGGCTGTAACCTGGAGACATAAAATATTTTACCCTAAGTTGCCTATTCTTACCACATATATGCTACAATTTTAATGGATTATAAAAATTACACTGATAAATATTTATGATGCATATTTCCTAAAAGTCTTCTCATCACTTATACAAATTCTGTCTAAAGGTTCTTCTGTGTTTTTATTTACCGTTCACTACTATATACATATAATGAAGATGGTCTATATTCATTAAAATTATTCCAAGTAGTAGTTCAAATGTGGACACCTTCTAAATTAAATCTTGATGTCCATTATTTTATAGCACAAGGGTAATTGCATTAGACAAATTTAATTAAATCTATATTACTATAATTAAATTATTGACTTTTGTATTTTTTGAAATTTAATTTATCTATTGAAATTATGAATAATAATCTAAAATTATGTAAGCCTAATTATTATTTTGTAAAATAATATGAGTATGCTTTTATATGTTTTACAGAAATGTACTTAAGAATTAAGTAGTCAGTAGATGGCACTGTTTATTTTACTAATAATAACTGACCATTTATGTTTTTATAAAGTAGGCAGACTGAATGGATTATTTCATAGAAATCTATACCTATGTATAAGTTTCCCACCAGACTACTCCATTTGATTTTCCAAAATTATGCTGCAGTTGCTTCAGTAAATTGACAGAATTGGGGAATTAAAATAGACATGTTCTCATTAGTTTTGTTTTGCATTTATCTATAATAAAACAAGCCTCTTTGAAGGCTTTGGCATAGTGATTCTTAAAATAAAATTTCCGTTAAAGACTTTCATTTTTCAGGAAGGATATTTTTGTTTTATTAAAGATACCTACATGATATTGTTTGGAATTTATATGTATTTCATTTCAGGTTAGTTTTCCACTTAGATTACTTGCAAACTGGGTTTTAGGATGATAAGAAGTAATATCAATCAGTGAGTTTGTACTGAAAAGGAGGGAGAAAGAAGAAGAAAAATATGAGTAAACAACTGTAAATACTTTTGCAAAAAGCCATTTTGGACCAGCATGATTGCCAGTTATGGAGTTGGAACACAGAATGCAGAGGTGGTATTGAGCTGGCATGAGACAAAAAAATCAGTTGAGATGTGCCTATAAAAGGAGAGAGACATGGAACATCAGGGTCTCAATTTTGAGATACAAGTGGGAGATAAATATCTTAAGATCTTAATGATAGCCTTGGATGTGAACATTTCAGGTAAATAATAGGATTTCAAACTTTTAGCTAAGTTACTCATATCTTGTAGGATTAGGTACCTAGGCTACTCATTAGTCATTATGTGCTAACAGTACTAATAGCATCCAGTTTTAGTCATCATTCAACATCCATATACAAATCTACTAACTATCAACAAGAAGATCAAAATCAAAATCATCTTTAATTGAGATAAACCATTAAATAATCAGAGTCAGGCCTTTGGCCTGGCCAAGGCAGTCTTCAGGATATCAGCTCCTTTTGGAATATACTGAAGATTTAGCATAAGGTCATTATCTAGATAAAGTTTAGGACCCATCCTTAGTCCCTCTTTACTCAATATTTAACCCATCCTTTCCTTTACCTTATTTACCATCATTAAACTAGTTATTATAAAGAAGCTGATACTGACCTGATTTGTTCTCAATGTTCCAAGGTGAAATTGTCAATTAACAATTCTCCTTTATACTACTGAAGACATCTAAAAGCTTATTGAACTCCAAATAGAGAAATGAAAAGAATCACCAAAAGCTAATTAAGAAAAGAAAAAAATAAGGCACGCAATAAGTTCAAATGATTTGTATTCCTATATAAAAAGATGATATTGGTAACTTAAAATTGCTATTATCTTTGGGATAAACAGGCTGATGGGGAGGGGAACAATACAAGAGAGGGAAAGAGTGGAGGGTCTTTTAAAAGGCATTAGAGTAAGAGGAGAATAATAAGAATGGGGTTGGGTGGGAAGGGGCATAACATTAGGAAGGGGATAGATTCACTATAAGCAAAACATTGGAGATGATGGTAAGAGGGATACAAGAAAAGGCAGAATTAAAGGAGGAAGTCAAAACGGAGGACAATATACAGACAGCAATCATAACTGTGAATGTGAATGGGATGAACTCACCCATAAAAAGGAAGCAGATAGAAGAATGGATTAAAAACCAAAATCCTACCCTATGTTGTCTATAAAAACACACTTGAGGCAGGTAGACATACAAAGGGTAAAGATAAAAGTTTGAGCAGAATTTACTGGTCTGCAACTGAGACAAAGAAGGCAGGATTAGCAATTATGACCTCAAACACAGCTAAAGCAAAAATAGATCTGATTAAAAGAGATAAGGAAAATAATTATGTCCTGATAAAAGGCAGTATAGAAAATGAAGAAATATCAGTACTCAACACCTATGCACCAAATGGTATAGCATTCAGATTTCTAAAGGAGAAACTAAAGGAAATTAAGGAGGAAATAGATAGCAAAACCATACTGTTGGGAGACCTCAACCTTCCCATATGAAATAAATCAAATCCAAAAAATAAATAAGAAAGAAGTAAAGGAAGTGAATGAAACATTAGAAAAATTAGAACTAATAGACATCTGGAGAAAATTAAATAGGGATAAAAATGAATATAATTTCTTTTCAGCAGATCTTGGCACATATACAAATATTGACCATGTACTAAGGCATTAAAAACTTTTCAAACAAAGGTAGGAAAGCAGAAATAAAGAATGCAATTTTTCAGACCATAATGCAATAAAAGTCATAATCAATAAAGGCTTTTAGAAAGGCAAATTTAAAATTATTTGGAAAATAAATAATCTAACACATCAAAACTGGAGGGTCAAAGGACAAATAAAATAAATAATTACTGATTTCATTGAAGAGAATGACAATTAGGAAACAACTTATCAAAAACTATGGAATGCAGCTAAAGCAGTACTCAGAGGAAAAATTATATCACTGATTGCATATATCAATAAACCAGAAAGGGAAGAGGTCAATGGATTGGGCATGCAACTGAAAAAATTAAAAATCCCTAGATAAAAACTAAATTAGAAATTGTAAAAATCAGGGGAGAAATTAATAAAATTGAAAGTAAAATTGCTATTGAATAAGAATAGGAGCTAGTACTTAAAAAAACAGATGAAATAGATAAAGTACTATTTAATCTAAAAAAAAGAAAGAAGAAAACCAAATCAACAGTATCAAAGATGAAAAGGGTAGCCTCACCTCTATGAAGAAGAAATTAAATAATTATTAATAAATACTTTGACAATTTATGTGGCAATAAATATGACAATCTACGTGAAATGGGTGAATATGTACAAAATATAAATTGCCTAGATTAATGATGAGGAAATAGAATACTTAAACATTCCCATTCCATAAAAAGAAATTTAATAAGCCATCATTGAACTCTCTAAGAAAAAATCACCAAGGCCAGATGGATTCACAAGTGAATTCTCTCAAACATTTGAAAAACAACTAATCCCTATATTAAATAAGCTATTTGACAAAATAAATATTAAAAATATATAGTAGAAGTTTTACCAAATTCCTTTTATGACTCACATATGGTACCAATTCCATAGCCAGGCAGATTAAAAAGAGAGAGAGAGAAAAAAAAACTATAGACCAATCTCCTTAATGAACAAAGATACAAAATTTTTAAATAGAATAATAGCAAAAAGATAACAGCAAGTTATCACAAGGGTTATTCACTATGATCAGATGGGATTCATACCAGAAATTAAATGATGATTTAATATTAGGAAAACCACCCATATATTTGACCATATCAATAATCAAAGCAACAGAAATCACATGATTATCTTAATAGGTGAAGAAAAAGACTTTGACAAAATCAGCACTCATTTCTTTTTTTTTTAACATTTATTAATATACATTTTTAACATGGTTACCTGATTCATGCTCCTCCTATCCCCTTCACCCCCCCCGCACTCCCCCCACCCATGGCCGATGCGCATTTCCACTAGTTTTGTCATGTGTCCTTGATCAAGCCCAATTTCCAAATTGTTGGTAGTTGCATTGGTGTGGTAGTTTCGAGTCCACACCCTCAATCATGTCCACCCCGACCCTTGCACTCAAGCAGTTGTTTTTCTTATATGTTTCCTCTCCTGCAGTCCTTCCTCTTTATGTGGGCAGCTTTCTTTACCATAAATCCCTCAGAATTGTCCTGGGTCATTGTATTGCTGCTGGTACAGAGGTCCATTACATTCAATTTTACCACAGTATATCAGTC
>NW_025380515.1:0-9185 GCF_016433145.1 Gracilinanus agilis | reverse complement strand
GTCTGGATTTTCTCTGTGTAAAAGCTGTCGAGTGTTAAAGACTTCTTTTTCTTGTTATTATTCTTTCTCTTCTGAACTTCCTGATGGTGAGTAGCCATCATTAGCCCAGCAGCTTCTCAGATTTATCCTCGCGCTCAGTGTCTGTTCGCGATCTATTGGCTCCTGAGGTCTGAGTTCTGGTTTTTTCCAAGGTCAAGCCCCCTAGTGGGCCCTCTTGCTTGATCCTCTGCTGGAGGTTTCTTTACAAGTCTCAGGGCGCTGCTTCCACAGTCGTATACCTGTCTGCACTGGTTCCCCACTTAGGCTTTAGTTCCTGGCTGTGTCTGCCTCCACCCACGCCTCTGTTCAGCCTGTGCTCTGCGCCCAGCGTCCTGCTCTCGCGCGCTCAGATTTCGCGTGCGTTTTTTGACTTAATGGGGTCCTAAGTCTTGCTGCTCTCAGGAACAGGTCCCGGAGCTGCTGATGACTCGATGGGTGCCCCAAACTTGCCCTATTTCTTTTTAGCTGGGTTCGGAGCTATAGATGAGTGTGGAGGGGGTGGGGGTGGGGCGGTTGCTCAGCCTGAGATTTAGTGAGAGCCCTTTATAGCCTGGAAATGTCCCGATTCCACGTACCTTCCACGCTGTGCCCTGTTGTGGGGTTCCTCCGTTCGTCTGGACTTGTTTTTATGTCCCCTTGAGGAGTTTTGTGTGTTTCGGTCAGGAGAGGTTAAGAGCTGCTTCTTACTCTGCTGCCATCTTAACCCGGAAGCCAAGAAATGATTTTAAAACCAAGCAAGAGTTAGAAAAAATTACAAAAGGTAAAATAAATAATTTTGATTACATTAAATTAAAAAGGTTTTGTACAAACAAATCCAATGCTACCAAAAGTTAGAAGGGAAGCAACAAATTGGGGGGAAAAATCTTTATAAAAAAAACTTGGACAAAATTATAATTATTCAAATATACAAGGAGCTAAATCAATTGTACAAAAAATCAAGCCATTCCCCAATTGATAAATGGGCAATTTTCAGTTAAAGAAATCTCAATAGGCATATGAAAAAGTGTTCTAAATCTCTTCTAATTAAAGAAATGCAAATCAAAACAACTCTGAGGTACCACCTCACCACTAGCACATTAGGTAACATGGTAGCAAAGGGAAGTGATGAATGTTGGAGGGGATGTGGCAAAATTCGGAGATTAATGCTTTGCTGGTAGAGTTGTGAATTGATCCAACCATTCTGGATGACAATTTGGAACTTTGCCCAAAGGACTTTAAAAGACTATCTGCCTTTTGATCCAGCCATACCACAGCTGGGTTTATACCCCAAAGAGATAATAATGAAAAAGTCTGGTTCAAAAATATTTATAGCCATGCTCTTTGTGGTGGCAAAAAGTTGGACAATGAAGGAATGTCCTTTGATTGGGGAATGCCTGAATAAATTGTGGTATCTGTTGGTGATGGAATACTATTGTGCTCAAAGGAATAATGAACTGGAGGAATTTCATGTGAAATGGAATGACCTCCAGGAATTGATGCAGAGTAAAAGGAACAAAACTAGGAGAACGCTGTACACAAAGATGGATATACTGTGGTACAATCGAACATGACAGATTTCTCTACCAGCAGCAATACAAGGATCCAGAGAAAGGCTGAGGGACTTCAGAGGAAGAACTGTGGGAGTAGAAACTGCTTGTCTAATGGGGATATTATTGATGACGTAGACACTAAATGATAACTGTAGTCCAACTATCAATAATATGGAATTAGGTCTTAATCAATGATACATGTGAAACCCAGTGGAATTGTGCTTTGGCTACAGGGGTGTGAGGGTGTTTGGAGGAGAGGGAAAGAACATGAAACATGTAACTATGGGAAAATATTCAAAATTAAAATTAAAAAGGAAATAAACTCAAATGCTCTGTGTTTCTAGTTCTTATTAATAATAATCCACATTTTGTAGAACTTTAAAATTTGTACCACTTTTATTATAACCTTGTGAGGTGTTCATAAAAAATTGATTACCCCCTTTTTAGACATGAGGAAATTAAGACATGAAGAAAATGAAAAGGGAAGAGACTTAATTGTGTGAATTCAAAATAATTCAAGACTCACTTAATCAACCCTCATTTTATTAAGCACCTACTATATACAAGGTATTGTGCTAGGCGATGGATTTGCATTTACAGAAATAGATAAAGTTTTTCTCTCAGGAATTCCATGAATGGAACATTATTTAAAGTCCACCAAATCAAACTAAGCAGCTCTGCTTTTGATGATATTAGAGAAATGTTAGTGGAATGTTTTTTAAGTGATCCACAATTGTGAAGGGATTAAAAACATTAGTGGTAGTGTAAATAGATCTGAATTAAGTACAGAGGGTTATTTTTATGGGTTGATTAACATTTGTCTTCCAGCATTTTAAAATAATTTTAGTAATTTTTATTTATTTTTAGTATTTTATTATTATTGTTATTTTATTATTTAATAATTTTTAACAAACAAGCATGTTTTAATGCTTGTTTATTGGAAAAGCAGCAGAAATAACAACATAACTTTCTAAGGGTAGGAAATGAAAACATTATATTTGATAGTTTTTTCTTTGGAAGCTCTGAGTGAATTATGATATCCAGTTAAAAGCCTGAAGGAGTTAGATTAAATGGTGGTTGCTTCTGTGTTTCATGGCCTTCTTAAGGACAAGTACTATATGTGTTAAACCATTGTTTTTGTTGTTGTTTGTCCATTTTCCAAAAAGGACCAATGATATCACAAGGTGTGTTATGATGATAATAACACATAATTTGGAGAAACAGATGATGTGTCAGGGCCAATATTAGAGCTTCAAGTCTAAGGCCAGAGATTGACAGGCTTCAGTGAGGAAAGGAGGGGGCTAAACACTGCTGGTTCTCAAACCCCTCCCCCTCTAACTGCTACTGCTTCAGTTGCTAATGAAGACAGGAATAAGATTCTTCTGGTAAGTTTCTGTTATGGCTGAAACCCCAATGATGTTCCTTTTCTTTAATTTATATTCCTCACAGGTCAGTAAGATGAATATATAGAAACTAGTTAACTAACTTGAGGACAGAGAAGATCTTCTTAAACTGGCAGTAGACAGTATTCAAACTAGAAGTCCAGACTGAGTTGTGAGTATCCCCCCAAATAACTACCAGGCACAGATTTGAAGATAAAGGTTATATTAAATAACAACAAGGAAAACTAGAGAAGTTAATGAAGGTTTTAGGATAATGAGAGGAGACCCTGAACTGAACTGTTAAGTAGATGCTGCCCTTCCCCCTCCCCACAGGAGGGGATGAAGACTCTTAACTGAAACTGGCTCTCTTGCTATTGATAAATATCTTTACTCTCTAATCGCTAAGTAATTACATAATTATATTAATGAAGAATAGTAATAGCAAACAGGCTAACCCTATGAGTAGAAACCACTGGCTTATGCTACAATGGCCACCTCAGGAGAACCCCCAAGTCAGGAGTAGCAAGCAGAGTGTCTGCTCACATCCACTCCCACAAATTAACTGACCCAAACTCTTCTCAACTGCCCCTCACCCAAAGTTCTCCAGGGGGGTCCCCTGGAATTCTGGGTGAGGCTATCCCTGTACCTTTGCAGGGATTCCATGCTTTGCATCTTCATACAACAGGTGATGTCTTGACTTGTGTATGAATTAGTTTTAAATGAAGTAGAGTTGCACAAAGTCATCAGTCTAATTCTCTTTTGCAGAGTTTTTAAAGGCCAGTTGTAATACAAAAGTCATAATGACTAACAATGGCTCAGGATTCAGTGGATAACCTTGGTTTCTTTGATATCTGAACAAACTCTAAGTGCCCATGTTGCCTGCTTCAGCTGCCTTCATGGTATGAGAATTTAACATTTATCTATACCTCTTTTCCTTTTTTGACAACCCAAGATTAACATTGGATTTTAAAAAGGGTGAGCTTTGATATTAAGTTTGATTGGATTGGAATGATCTTGATTAGATTAAGTTTTAAACCTGCCCCACCCTCTGATCAAATCAAGATAATGGATAGGGAAAAGATAAATGGTAGTCTAAGAGCAGACGTGTATACTCCACAATGGATGCTAGAAGCCTTATGTCTCTCTGGCATCCAGAAAACCAGCCTCCTGCCTAAAGTGAGGTCAGAGTCCTCCAACTGGAGGGATTTTTGAAAGAGATGTCCTTAAGAGCTCAAATTTGAGGCATAAGGGAAAACTGGGACTTTTTTTGCTGGGATTCAGAGCATGAAGGTGTGCATGGGCATGGTGCCAAGGACTGGAGGAGACTTGGTAAGGGAACTGCCAGATACATGTGGCTAGAGGTCTTTTCCTTTTCTTACCTGCTTTTTAATTATTTAATAAAAAATTATAAATTAAGATAAAGTTTTGAGAGAATTTTAATGTTAACAATGGCTATAGAAAAAAATAGTTCTCATTCATTCTTTCTACCATGGGAAGACTTCATAGGCTTGTATAAGACATCTCTCTAACTCACTGATAGGTTTGATACCCTCAACCTCTGACCCATGTGTTGAGATAGTTTATGAGTATGATCACTGCATATACTGTAGCTTCTTTGAGCCACAGGTGAGAGTTGTGTGATGTATTCAGTAGGCATGTAACTTTATAGATGATGCAACCAGGATCTTACCAGTGGATCAGTTTGGACATCATCATTTAATTCAATATCACTTAAGTCTACATAGGAGGATGAGAGCTGGAGGCAGTGGAGACTCCTTAAGTTGGTTAGACTATTTTTAATGTTCTTAATTTGGTTATTTTTTTCAGAAAAATACTTTAAATATCTTTATTACATCCTTAAATGATAAGTTACCAATTACATGTAATAACTAATATCCACATAAATTTTCTGAAGTTTTTAAAAAGTGGAAAAGTGGTTGTAGAAGTAGGGAAACATTTTAACTCAGGAAATTTAATTCAACACGTTTTTTGAATGACTATTAGTTCTAAGTTCCTCTAGCTGGGGAGTCTAGAAAATTAAGACATCATCAACACTTACCTCAATAAGTTTAAAATATAGAGAACAAAAAATTAAATTTACCATCAGTCTTTGTTATTTAGATTAGTGCACATAACTAATATTATAGGAATTATTTAAACAAATAAGAAACTGTTACATTCTTGAATATTTCTTAAAAAATTCTGATTTTGTAGAATCATTATAGCAAATGATCAAGAAAACAATGCTCTCCTTTCCATTCCAAAAAAGTTTTTGGGTTTCCTCTGTACACTTGAATTAAACACAGATTTAAATTGGAATGGAAAGTCATGTGTCCTTTCCTTGTCACACATAAATGTAATCTGTAACATTTGGATTTTTTGGGGAGGTTTTCCATTTTCTATGATTTCACTTTCTTTTCTTTATTTCTCAGGTGCCCATTCCAGAAATAAAAGTAGGTACTTGAATAAAGGGCCTGATGCCCTGATAGTATCCTGAACTAGGCCTTACAAAGTAATATCTGATATATTATCTTTGACTGATTTGGATCCTTTACAGTTAATTTAAAAAACACATGGACTCAAACACTTTAAATGGTGCAGTGTTGGTAATTGTTTAATTACATTCACCTCTTATTCTGAGGTAGTCACCTCAGTCATTAGTCAATTAGTCAATTAGTCAATTGCATTTGTGAATGCTGTAAATGATAACAAATGGTTGCACAAATTATGATGTAATAATGGAAGAAGGACATTCAGAGAATGTGTGAAAATAATTTCTTGATAAATGTATTTGAAATTTAGTCCTGTATGACTTTGTTTTTCGTTCCATTCAGAAGGATCACTGAAACAATAAGAACATGCATTTTTTTTTCCTTCTGTAGTGAGAGAGTGACCAAACTCATCCCTTATGAGTACAAACAGCTTACTCGGCTGATATAATCCATATGTGGGCTGCCAAACTTGCACATCTATTCTATTACTTTTCCAACCTTGTAAAGAAAAGGGCTTCTGAGGGGGTGGTGATCCAGAATTGGATGAGCTGATTCAGGAGGCATTAAGTGACTAAAGAAATTCTCTCTCCATCTATGCTTTCTAAATGCATTTGAATAAAGAATTCTGTACTTCATATTGGGAAAGAAGTCTCAGATCTTTATCTCTCCATCCCAAACACTGATATGTGGCTGTGTGTCTAGTATTCTCTACTATGTCTGTTCTTTCCTGTTAATATGTGAAGAAATACTAGGTACAGCTGGGTCCCTTTGAGCTTCAGAAGATAGGAAAGAAAGTTGCCAGTTTTACAGGAGTTAGAATCCATGACAGACTGTAGACATCCAACTCCTGTGAAGAGCAAAATCTTCAGTAACATGCTTGCCCAGCATAAAAGTGACTAAAAGGAATGAAAACAACAAATAAAAAACCCCTCCAGTGGTTAATGCGATATGAAGGAATGTCGTTTAGGAGGTAGCTGTCATAATTGGTGTTAATAGGCTTCAATATTTTTAGCAAAGATGATTTAAATGGAAAGAAATTAACATAAAAAATATCAACTCAATTAATAGTAACAAATATTTATTTATATTTCAGAGTCTGTACTCAGAATTGGCAATGCAAAGACAAAATGATAGAGTCACAATTTTTAGGAGCTGACCTGACTTAGACTGGCATGCTGTTAGTTCTGATTTGATGTTGGCATCAAATGAGGCAAATGTAAGTACAACAATGAACTAAAGGTTTACTTTATCCTAACATAGAAAGGATATTCAATAAGGATATATTGTAACAGATAGTTCAGGTATATGTACAGAAACACATACAGAAACATACCTGGTCAAGAAAGAAGGGTGTGGTCTTATAATATCCACTAAGTCTGAAAGGCTCTAAGGCCAAGTTGGTAGGACTTTTCCTGCTGTTAGGTGATCAAGAAGTCTTATGGGAAAACCAGGGGAAGTTAACTTAAATATTTCTCTGGTTTCAGAAGGGTGAATAGGAGACAGGAATGGATAATAGTCTGGGACCAAACAAGCCAGGGAAACTGGGCTTAGCTGTTTGGGGAAATGTCAGTTGACAGAAGTGACAGGCCTTAACTGTCACCCCACTCCACCTAGAAAGAGTGTCTGTGAAACCAGCAAGTAAATGACAAGAAGGCTTATGAACAAGTTTAATTTAAGGAAACTATAGTTTAAGGAGGGAGAAGGGGTTTCTATTCTATCAGTCTATGGGCAAGCCTCAGGGACAGGGAATGGACTTATCTGCACTAAGCTAAACATATAGCAGGACAGGGCACAATGGAGATCAGGAAGGAAAGTAGGATATCCTCACTGCAGACCCCTGTTCCAATCCAGAGATGGTACAGCTTTCCCAGGTCTTCAGACAGTACTCCTTCAATTGGTTAAGTCAGGGAGCTAAACCAACCTGAGCTGACCAGCAACTCAGGTAAGAATTTATAGTCTCTACCTAACCTCCCACAAGCAAAATTCTCCTTCTGGATATCAGGAAATCAGGGTACAAACTCCACTTCCTCTGAGGTCTCCCAGGATCAGTTACAACTTGTCCCCAACCACCACGGAGTCCATCTCAGAGAGAGAAGCAACGCTTCCTGCTTCCCCATTCCATTTAGAATCCTTCAGCCCTTCCTGATAAGTCTCCTAAATACTCATTTATTAATTTCCTCACAACAGAATCCATATCAATATGGTCAAAGTTTGTTAAAAGGAGACTACCTGGATAAATATCCAGGCCATTCAAGTCTTGGGTTTTTTTTGGGGGGTGGGAGGATACTAACCTAATCCATTTTTCTGGAGGAGAGAGGATGCTTGGTAGATATTGATCCTATTACATCTCTGCTCAAGGACCTTATATTCTAGAAGGTGGAAGTAATATGGCATAAGAATGCATAGGAATTACTTTTATGAAGGAGAGAAGTCCAATATTAAATGTTATTTGTTAACACTAAAATAGGGAATATAGGAAAGAGTAGAATAGCACGGATAGATTGAGTATATAGGAAGAAGTGGTTTAGAGGGAAGTTTTGGTTAATTATCCTAAAATTCTGACATAAGAGATTTTGAGAGGAAGTCATGAGGAACTAGGTTGCTTTTATTTATTCATATTAGCAATAAATAGTAACATTGTTTTGTGGTTATCAGGTTGTGAACACAAAGTAGATGTGTTTTTTGAGAGATTCCCTGTTTCTAGACACACACACACACACACACACACACACACACACACACACGCACGCAGATAGTGTTTATGATGTCTAAAGACATTTGAAAGTATTTCAATAAACCATTATAAATCTAATGTTGGGAATCAATAGCAAAGGTGGCTTCAAAATATTTCATGCAGTATCAAGAGACCCAAAGCAAGGACCCAGAGCATTGACTGGATAACCTATGGAAGATTTACTAGAGATGGTAACTATAACTAGATATGGTAACTAATTCTAGGATGAGAATAGTGAAGATCTGTACTGTTAAAAAGAATATTCACGGCTTCCGGGTTAAGATGGCGGCAGAGTAAGAAGCAGCTCTTAACCTCTCCTGACCGAAACATACAAAACTCCTCAAGGGGACATAAAAACAAGTCCAGACGAACGGAGGAACCCCACAACAGGGCACAGCGTGGAAGGTACGTGGAATCGAGACATTTCCAGGCTAAAAAGGGCTCTCACTCACTCAATCGCGAGCTGAGCAACCGCCCCACCCCCACCCCCTCCACACTCACCTATAGCTCCGAACCCAGCTAAAAAGAAATAGAGCAAGTTTGGGGCACCCATCGAGTCATCAGCAGCTCCGGGACCTGTTCCTGACAGCAGCAAGACTTAGGACCCCATTAAGTCAAAAAAAGCACGCGAAATCTGAGCGCGCGCAGGACGCTGGGCGCGCAGAGTGCCGGCTGAGTAGAGGCGTGGGTGGAGGCAGAACTAAGCCTAAGTGGGGAACCAGTGCAGACTGGTATACGACTGTGGAAGCAGCGCCCTGAGACTTGTAAAGAAACCTCCAGCAGAGGATCAAGCAAGAGGGCCCACCAGGGGGCTTGACCTTGGAAAAAACCAGAATTCAGACCTCAGGAGCCAATAGATTGGGAACAGACACTGAGCCCGAGGATAAAGCTGAGAAGCTGCTGGGCTAATGATGGCTACTCAGCATCAGGAGGTTCAGAAGAGAAAGAATAATAACAAAAAGAAGAAGTCTTTAACACTCGACAGCTTTTACACAGAGAAAATCCAGAC
>NW_025380514.1:0-3315 GCF_016433145.1 Gracilinanus agilis | reverse complement strand
CACACACACACACACACACACACACGAGCTTGGCTTCCAACCCTTCCGGAGCAGAGGTCCCCACCACCACCACCCCCACCCCAGCCCAGAGCTAGAAAGATCCTCGCACATCATCTAGTCTACATTCCCTTTTTGCAAATGAGGAAACTGAGGCCGAGACATCCCTCCCCTCCCCCGGCCCCCTGAGCTCTAGGCTCACAATCGCAGCTCACATCAACACTGTCGGGCAGAGTCAGGGCTGGGTAGCCTGGCCGAGAGGAGTCGAAGCCCAGAGAACCCCCTCGGCTGCCGGGGAGCCGGCGTTAGCTGCGGGAGCAGCCCCACTCACTCGGGTGGCGGTGGCTGTGGTGGCGGCAGCTTCTCCCGCCTCGGTCCCAGCCGCTCCGCGGCTCCCGGCTCTACCTGCCTTTGGGCACGTCCCCGAGGTGCTCACCTACCGGGTCGGGTGTGGGGTGGGCTCCTCAGCGTCTCCGAGCCGCTGCTTCTCCACCGGCCGGGACGTCCCCGTTCTGGCCGCCCCCAAGCCCGCAAGGCCCGCCCCTGCCCGCCCTCTCTGGCCAGCCCACCCCACGCTCCTCCCCACGTGGCGGCGGGGAAGGAACACCCTGTGTCACCTGCTGACGGCGGCCCCCTCTTGACTGCGCGGCCTGGAAGGAGCCCCGCCGCTGTCACATACCTCTCCGCTCCCCTCTAACACCAATCCAGCTGTCTCTTAAAGGGCCCCGAGGTTGTGACAGAGTGAGGAGAACCTTCGGCTGGGCTGAAGGCAGCGGCTTCCTCCAAGGAGACTAGGATAGCCTTGGGGAGGCGGACTTGGGCATTCCGATCAAAGCCCATTGGGTTTGGAGCCTGGAGCCCTGGGTTCGAATCCCAGCTGCCCTGCGTTGCCATTTATGTGACTTTGGACGCCTCCGTTGACCCCCGGGGTTCCTCTTCTTGAATATAAGAGGTTGGCCCCTCGGAAGCTTGGGGCAGCCTTCTCCTTCGGGGTCAAAGAGGCAGCCGACTGCTGCGGTTCGGTAGAGTGACGGAAGCTTCTCCCCCAACCGTTACTAACTGGGCAGCTGGAACGAGTGCAAGAAGGAGTAGGAGATCGGGGGTGACTCTCCCCCCATCTCAGGTGGCCAAGGGAAGAACTACGTCTGCGATGGTTCAATCCAGGGTAGATCAAGGTCTAGAACCCAACCCCCGGGTCTGAACGCTGCCCCCCGGCCCCGAGCCGTGTAGCCGGCAGCTTCAAGGGTCTGCTTAGACTCCTCCTAGTCCTTGTGAAGAATAAAGAACCTCTAGAGTGGGAGTGCAGATCCAAGTGCCCGGGTTTGCCCCGTCCTTACTGGGGGTTGCGGCTTTCTATGATTATTCGCTTACAAAAACGAACTGGGTGCAAATGTTTTGCATGATAATAGATGCCTAGCCCAGATCCAATGGCTTGCCAGCTCCCGCAGCGGGGAGGATGCGAAGGGAGGGAGCTCATTTGGATCCTGTAACTTCGAAAAACTTAGATGAACATTTCTTATTACATGGAATTGATCAAAGAAAAATTTACCAAAAAATTACAAAAGAATAAAGAGCCACTCCGAATGTCTTTGGGTGAGCGGAAGCTGAAAAGATATGGGCAGGATGCGTTCAGATTAAGCAGCAATACAGGGGCAGCTGAGGAGCTCTACGGCTGGAGAGCCAGAACTGGAGACAGGAGGTCCTGGGTCCAAATCTTGCCTCAGACACTTTCTAGCTGTGTGGCCCTGGACAAGTCACTCGACCTCCATTGCTAACCGCACTGCTCTTCTGCTTTGGAACCAATAGTTGGCATTGATTTTAAGACAAAGGTCGGGGTTAAAAAAAAAAAAACAGCAATAAAAGTACAGATTGAAGGAATAATGGATTTTGTGACTAAATGGTGCCCCTGACCACTAACCAGCTGGTTAGCTTTGAGAAAAATCACAAACCTGCCTCTCTGGACCTCGGGCTCTTTCTCATCTGCAGAATGAGAGAGATGAGAAAGAGAGAGAGATAGACAGACAGACAGACAGACAGACAGAGACACACACAGAGAGACACAGAGAGAGCTTTTTACAGACTTCAGATTTCAAATTGGCAGAAAAGATACTCTAATTTCCTTGGGAGAAAGGCAGGGATATAAGAGCCTCAGCTGGGACAGCCTTGATCCCTTTGCAGGAACAGAAAAGATATAGAGAAGCCATAGACGGAGTTGCAGATAAGAACTTTCTAGAAGATCTGACTGCAATTAATTTGAGGCAACAATACTGGCCCCACTGCCAGGAAACACAAGTATTTTTGACAGCAATGAAAGACCAAAGGCTCCTTTGTAGTGTGAGTTTTACCAGATACAAACTGATAGTAGAGAGACCTAATAACTGTACCATGGAGAATTATTGTGGGAAGATCATGGTGTGTGTGGGGGGGGGAGGGGGATCACATTTGTAGGATGCTGTAAGATTTTCAAAAATTCACATTTATCATCATTTGATCTTCCAACAAATCTGTGAGGGAAGAGGGATGGATATTCTTATTCTTATTTTACAAATGAGAAACTGAGGCTAAGAATGGCAAAGGGACTTTGCCAAGGTGACACAACTAGTAAGTGGTGATGCTGAATTTAGAACTCGGGCCTTCTGACTCCTAGTCCTGAGCACTTTTTTTTTTTTTTTTTTTTTTTTGACTGCAAAGTCTGGAAAAGCTTACTGGTAAGAGGAGAATAGAAAGAGCCCAGGACTTGGAATAAGGAGATCTAAGGGAGATCAAGCTTCCTAAATAGCTGTGTGACCTCAGTGAAATAACCTCTTTGAGCTTTATTGTATATTACCAGAGTTGAACTAGAGGATAATAACTAGCATTTATATCAAGCTTTAAAGTTTGCAAAGAGAAAAGTATCTCATTTTATCTTAAAACAATTCTGAGAGGTAAGTGCTATTATCATCGCCATTTTACAAATGAAGAAACTGAGGCTGAAGGACCTACAGTCACACAACTAGTAAGGGTTTGAGGCAGGACTGAACTCAGTTCTTCCTAACTGCAAGCTCAACATTATATATATTATATATTATATATACACTGTACCACTTAAATGCTTTCACATTTTGACTCAGTTTACAGAGAACATATTTTTTCTATTGAAAGGATACTTAGACATCCCCAAATCCATTAAGATGCAGAATCTTGGGGGCAGCTGGGTGGTTCAGTGGATCGAGAGTGAGGCCTAGAGACAGGAGGTCCTGGGTTCAAATCTGGTCTCAGACACTCCCTAGCTGTGTGACCCTGGGCAAGTCCCTTAACCCCCATTGCCTAGCCCTTACC
>NW_025380513.1:2500-9469 GCF_016433145.1 Gracilinanus agilis | reverse complement strand
GAGAGAGAGAGAGAGAGAGAGAGAGAGAGAGAGAGAGAGAGAGATACCTGTCTGTCTGTCTTATTATTCATCTATCTATCTATATGTGTGTGTGTATGTGTATGTGTGTGTATGTGTGTGTGTATTTAGGCTTGGAAAGGTTATGCTACTTTCCTCGAGAAGTTCAAGAGATATGAATTAGTTCAGATTAAGCATTGATAGTTTGATGTCAATTTGGAAGAACTTTTCTAGTAAAATGACCCAGGGAACTACATTTGGAAATTAATATTTTTATCAACAATTTGTCCATCAGAGGCTAGAGGAAACTATTCCCAGGGTTTATAGGGGATAAGCATGTTTGATCTTCCCTGTTCTATATTTAATTATGTGGTCCTATATTTGGCCGGTTGCTGGGAAAACTAAACTTCTCAGCAAGGAAAGTATGCTCATTCAATGGTCCTTCGCTCCCACCATTGTTACTCTAGGGACAATTCAATTTTTAGCTCTTGTCTAAGCTGTCCTTAGACAAGGGGGAGGAGGAGCTTTAAAAGGTACATACATTAATAAACAGGATCGAATCCTTTATTTCCTTCATTTCTTTATTATTTAAGCAAAAAAGAATCATAGCATATATTACAGAATGATTAGAACAAAATTCAATGACTATCATTACTCTACTAGCAAAATCAGTTGAGAAATTAGTAACCCTGTTTGATCACTTTCAGTTCTAAATCCATCTTCTTATAAGCCTATTCAAATCCCATTGGGACATGATAGGTTTTTTCAAGATTGTTGAATTAGCAGTCATTTTACATTTCACTTTTACTGTACTGAAAACAGATCAATCAAATAATGCTGAAAACAGATCAATCAGCTACTGCTACTACAAAAGAGGCCACTGTTACTACTCTGCGAAATGAGAGATGCTACCACTGTGACTCCAGGGTTTTTGAGTTGCCACAAAGCTCCATGAACAAGAGGAAAGGATACACAAAAAGAATATGGCTGCTTCCATATGTTGATGACTTTTGGGGTTTCTCTTCTACTCCACCCTCTGGACATCTTAAGGAGTCCATCTCAGTCAGTCAAGGAAGAGGGTGAACCAGGAGGCAGGTCACATCATTTAGTAGATCTAAGACATTTCCGCTCAACAGCAAATTAGGGGAGTTAACTCAGTTCCTATTATGGACAGATGCCTCATCTCTAGCCTCCTGTGTGGTCATCAGGCATGGGGACTGAGCATGTTCTAAAGAGAAAGGGGGAGGTTACTACCTATACTTGAATAAAAACAGCAATGTCATCAGTATCTAATTGTAAGATGACAAAGTTGGGAGAGATAATCACAATACTCAATAACAGAGTCTGCTAGGCAGTACAATGGATAGAATGCTAGATCTGAAAGCAGGAAGATCTAAGTTCAAATCTGACCTCAGATACTTCCTAGCTATGTGACCCTTGGAAATTCATATAACTTCTTCTTGTCTCAATTTTCTCGTCTGTAAAATGGCGATAATAACAGTACCTACCTTCCAAGGTTGGTGTGAAAATAAAGTGAGATAATATTTTTCAAGCCCTTTGCAAACCTTAAAGCACTATGTAAATGCTAATAATAATAATATTATTATTGTTAAAGTCAGAATTCAAAAAGATTGGCGAAAGCAGAAATGTCAAATTCAAATAGAAAACAGATTCATATCAGCTGCATGTTGACTTAGAAAACTACAAATTAAGATTATCAATGATGTATTTTTATTTATTGTGTTAAACATTCCCCAGATACATTTTAATCTGGTTTACGCCTGCACTAGGGAATTTTATAGCCCAGAGTCTAACACCTCTGGGTTAGAACATAGGGTTAAACCTAATAAAATTAAATTAAATGAGAATAAAAGCAAAGTCTTAAATTTGAGTTCAAAAAACCAGCTTCACAAGTAGAAGATAGAGAAGACATGACCAGACAACAGTTCATCTATAAACGATCCAAGGATTTTATGATACTGCAAGCTTAATAAGAAATAGTAATTGGATATAGCAGCCAATCAAGGGAACACAGTCATAGGAAATTTATGAAAGTTGCAAAGATATAAATTGATAAAAGAGAAAACTTCCTAATGACTTGGGCTTTCTCGAATAAAATGGGCTATCTCAAGTACTGTGCTCCCCCATCGCCGACCAGGAGTCTACAAGCAGAGGCTGAATAACCATAGGTTGGGAATCTTACAGAAGGAATTTTCTTTTTTTCAGGGTTTAACTAAAAGATTTCTTTGGTACCTTCCAATTCTTAGATTGTTTGATTCTGATCTTGTCAAACTAGACCTACTACTACGAGAGGAACTTAGGATCCTGGATTCAGAGTTTGAAGGAATCACCATCATCTAGTTCAATCTCCTCATTTTACATATGAAGAAACTGAGGTCCAGGGAAATTAAAAGACTTGCCAATGGTCACACAAGTTGTAAGCTGTCAAAGGTGGGATTCGAACCCAAATTAGGTTCTCTAAATTATCAGTTTACTTTTCATTGTAACATTATTCATTATCTTGTTTCTGTGGTTCTGTTCTAGTTATTCATTATGTTGACCAGGTAATGTCTTAGATGGCAAAGAGAATCTGGAATATGTCACCCTCCCATCCCATTGAACTTATCATAACTATGATTTTGACATTAAAATATTCTTCATAAGTATATTTAGGCCTATGAAATTTCTTCCAGCAATGTCAGACAACCAACATCAAAGTTCCCATAATAAGACACCACTAGATCTAAGAGGAAAAAGCTGTAGGAAATGAGTACTTGTAAGCCTATTTCTGAACCAGTGTTTGGAATGAGGTAAAATATTTATCCTTTTTTTAAAAATGGAGCCTGACCCAATATTTCCACATGGGTGTGACAGACTGGTAATAGTAGTTTTGAAGACGAAATTCTTGCTATATGTATTCTGTTTGGAAACACTAAATCAAACATGGGTCAGGCTTGTAGGCTGAAAGAGGTACGTACTGTAATTAGGCATCTGTAATCTCTATTCTTCTGTGGTGATCTTTTCAAGTAAAAAGTAAAAACCCAAACAGTAGTGGAAGATATTAGATGTGGTTTCTGCATTCCAATTGGACATCCTCTCTCTTTTTTCTTCTCACATGAAAAAGTTCTCCCTCTAAAACAAGAGATTCTGCACCCTAAGGATGGACATATTGGGAGCAGAAGTCATTATCTGAATGTTTGGGAAAGGAGAACCAACTTTTACAAAAAGCATTAACAATCAAGCAATTAACAAGTCTTTTAGTGGCAGACACTAGAGCAGTAGTTCCCAAACTTTTTTGGCCTGCCGCCCTCTTTCCAGAAAAAATATTACTTAGCCCCCTGGAAATTAATTTTTTTAAGAATTTTAATAGCAATTAATAGGAAAGATAAATGCACCTGTGGCCATCACCGCTCCCCTGGATCACTGCAGCTCCCACAAGGGGGCGGTAGCACCCACTTTGGGAATTACTGCACTAGACAGTTGCTGGGAAGTCAAAGATAAAAATGAAATTTCCCTTTCCCTTAATAATCTCATAATTGTAAAGAGAAAGACATTCTTCTCTCTGGTCTCCTAGGACACCTTCTGAATCATTTTGTTGTTCAGTCATTTCAGTTGCATATGACTCTTCGTGACCCCATTTGAGATTTTCTTGGCAAAGACATTGGTGTGATTTGCCATTTCTTTCTCCAGCTCATTTTACAGATAACAAACTGAGGCAAACAGGATTAAGTGACTTGCCCAGGCGACAGCTGTTAAGTGTCTGAGACCAGATTTGAACTCAGGAAAATGAATCTTCCTGAATCCAGGTCTGGAACTCTCCACTGTGCTACCAGCTGGATTACCAGAGGATTATAGATTTTGAGTTGATGAGACTTGAGAGAGGCTTATTGCTTGCTTGCTTGCCCAGGATTGCACAGGTAATGTGGGAGAATCAGGATTAGAATCCACATCACCTAAAGTCAAATCCAGCAGTCCTTCCCCTATATAATACTGTTTGTTTTTAGAGCCATTTTTGTCCCATAGACTCCTTGGGCAGTCTGGTGATGCCTATGGACCCCTTCTGAGAATCATGGCTTAAATGCGTAAGATAAAATGCACATGATCCCTATTATGGTGAACTAATGATATAATTTTTGTCAATCCAAGTTCATAGATCCCCTGAAATCTAACAAAAGAACCATCTTCCCTTAAGACCCTCTGCTCTCTCTCGACAGTCAAACCTTCAATATGCAGTATTTAAGGACAATCATTTAAGGGAAAAGGACTAAAACTGGGAGGCAATATTTGCCTCCCAGTTATCTAGAGGATTTTCCTAGAGAAAGCAGAACTGATAGACCAGAGCAGAGAGAGTGAAGAAGGACTTGTCAGGATGCAATCTCAGCTGGGGCAGCAGCTCTCTTTGGGACATCGGGTAAGTTGCCCAACCCCTCTGGGCCTCCATCAACCTACCTGGAAAATTAATCAAAGGCAGGAATTCACAGAAAAAAACAGATGCTAAGCATCAACTAGGAGGTGACTGAGCAAAGGAAAAGGAGTCATTCCAAGCAAAAGGGAAAGAAGTTCATGAACATTTTTATTAAACACTTCATTCTATTTTTCCTTTACTAAGATGAAATGACTTAATAGGCAGGACATCACTCAGACTCTAAAATATTATGAACATAAACTCTGGTCTAGTCATCTCTGGTACAACAAGTTTCAGGCCAACTTCAGTTAAAAGTAAGAGGGTAGCATATAAATGAATTCAACAAACCAGTGTCTAATAAATCATGTCAAAATGCATTTTGTTTCTGAAACATGGAGAGGCCTACTTTTTTTTAACCCTTACCTTCCATCTTAGAATCAATACTATGTATTGGTTCCAAGAGAGAAGAGTAGTAAGGGCTAGGAGATAGAGGTTAAGTGACTTGTCTAGGAAGCTAGGAAGAAGTATCTGAGGTCAGATTTGAGGGAGGTCTACTTTTTAAATGGTGTGACTCAGTTTACACTTTCTTCATTCACTCCCTTTGTGTCTCCTCTGTAGTTCCTTAAAGAACAACAGACCATTCACATGTGTGTATGCATCCATGCATTTGTGTGAGATGTATAACATACACATGTACATATATGATCATGTGTGTATATTTGGACACCCACACATGCATACATGAGTATGTATACGATCTGTGTGTTGTGTATGTGCATGCATGTGTGTATAAAAGATACAAGTACACTTGAATAGTATATAGGCAGCTATGTGGTACAATGGATAGAGTATTGGGTCTAAAATCAGGGAGACCTAAATTTTCCAATTCAATCTCAGATACATTCTGGCTGTGTGACCCTAGGCAAGTCATTTCATGTCTGTCTGCCTCAGTTTCCTCATTTATATAATGGGGAGTCATAATATCACTTATATCCCTGGATTGTTGTGAGAATCAAAAGAGATAATCATGTAAAGTCCTTAGCATACTGCCTGGCACAGACAAAGTACTATTTAAATCTTATTATTATTATTATTAACTGTATGACCCTGCACAAATCACCTCTGCCAGTCTCAGTTTCCTCTTCTCTTCTATATATGGGATAATAATAGCACTTACCTCCCAGGGTTGCTGTGAAGACTGAATGAGATGATAATTAGAAGATGCTTAGCACATAGTAGGTACTATATAAACGCTTGTTATTATTAGAGGTTACATCACTTTAAGGTTCATAAAAGTGTAAAGACATACCTTTTTTCATTGATCCTCTGGACAACTTGTGAAGCAGGTATTATCAGTTAGTGAGGCAGTTAATAAACATTTATTAAGCACTTGGGAATACAAAGAAAGGCAAAAGGCAATCCATGATCCAAGGAGTTCACAATCTACTGGGGAAAACAACACATTAAAAAGCTGGAAGGGGGCAAGCAGGGAAGAGAGTGAGGTGGGAGAGCAGCCAGATGGGAATTATGAGGTGTCTGCCTGAGCCCTTCTCTAAACAAGAAAGGATCTGGGAGGACCTCCCTGTGTCCAACCTCCAACCCTCTCCAGTCAGAAAGAGGAAGGGGCCCAAGAACCAGGGTAGCACTGAAGAAGTGTGATCTGCTTGCTTTGGTTGGTTTGATCATCCAGCAAGATGAGTTTCCCAAGACAATGGAAGAGTCCAAGGAAGCAGCTAGATGAGGTCGGATGACTGACAGATGAGAAATCAGCTACTCTGGGAAAATCACTCAACAAGGATATGTCCATCCATTGGGTAGTAACTGCACAAATGATGGAATATGAATGTAATGGAATATTCTTGCTCCGTAGATGAAAGAGTCCGTTTCAGAGACTCTTGGAAAGACTTGTATGGACTGATTCAGAATAAAAGTAATGTGGAACGAGGTATAACAATATTATACAATAACAACTTGGAAAGACTTTGAAACCCTAAGCAATGCAATGACAAATCCATCAGGATAAAGCAGGCCACCCACTCCCTGAAAGAGAAGCAAAGAACGTAAGAGGCAGGAGGAGACATACATTTTTGGACATGGCCAATGTCAAAATTTGTTTTGCTTGACCACGCATGTTTCTTACAAGACATTTTTATTCCCCAGTGGGGGAGAAAGATAAGATCTACTTCATGGATTTGTTGGAAGGATTAAGCTTGAAAAATAAATGCAAAATGCTTTATAAACTTCAAAGTGCTATTTTAATGTTAGTTGGCATTATTTTAAAATATCTTATTTATTGATATTTAAATTTTTATTAATTTATATTTATTTAAATTATTATTTATGTTTAAAACCTCTTTTATATCATATTTAATATGTAACATAGCATAAAAGTCTATTATATATTTATATAAATTATGTTATAATTCTATTTAGCACTTATTAATTATATTTATCTTCTATTATTGTTAAAGTATTGTTATTGTTAAATGATCAGTTTACCTCCTTTTCTAATCACCCATCTCTTTAATGAGAGATTTTGTTCTGCTTAATGCCTGTAATTCATCATT
>NW_025380512.1:0-3758 GCF_016433145.1 Gracilinanus agilis | reverse complement strand
CCCCTCCTCTCTCCTCCCCTCCACTATCCTCCTCCCCTTCTAATGCCCTTCCTCTTCCTCTATCTTACTTTCCTACTCCCTCTCTCCAACGTCCTCTTCTCTTCACTTCTTTCTTCCCCCTTTTCCTCTATCCTTCCTCTCCTCACTCCCCCTCCCTGCTCTTTTCTTCCCATTCCCTCTCCTCTCTCCTCCCTTCGTTCTTTTCCTCTCTCCTCTTCAATCTCTCTCCTCCTCACTTCCCCTCCCTCCTCCTCACTCTTCCCTCCCTCTCCTTCCTCCTTCCTTTCTTTTTTCTCTCATTTCCCTCCTCCTCACTCTCTTCCCTCCTTCCTCCCTTCTTTTCCTCTCTCCTTCCCCTCCCCCTCACTCTCTCTTCTCCTCACTTCCCCTCCTTCCGCCTCACTCTTCACTCCCTCTCCTCCCTCCTTCTTTCCTTTCTTCCTCCCTCCCTCCCTCCTCCTTTCTCCTCCTCCTCATTCCTCCCTCCTTCCACCTCTCTCCCCTGTACCTCCTTCCTTCTCTTCTCTTCTCCCCCACCCCCCACCCACCCCCTTCTCGTCTTCTCGGACAAAGCCCAGGCTTCTCTCTCAGGGGAGTCTGTTCTGGGCACTGTCTCTCCCTGCCTTGTCTCTAATTGGCACCTCAAAGGCAGCAGGTAATTGCCTCGGTAAAAAGACTACTTCTAAAGTGGCAGGAGCATCCATGGGTTTAAGTTGTTATTGTTGTGAAATTTTTTTTTAGTTTTCCTAATTAACGTTCTGGGTAGAGGAGAAGGCACAGGGCACGAAGCAGTGGCTGCTGCAGCCTGGCTGAGATCCGTGCTGTGTGCACCATTTCCTCCCTCCTCTGGCTCCGTCCTGGGTGCAGCTGCTTACCTGAATCCATCCCCCTGGTGCCTGCTTTGGCTGCCTGGGGCCCCGGGCTGATGCTGCTTTCGTTCCATGGCCAGCCCTGGGAAGGGAAAGGGGCCCAGAGGGGTGCTGGAGAGCAGAGCACTCACCAGACCTAACCAGCTCCCAAATAACAGGCCAGAAAGTCACCCGGACAGAAGCCAACTGGGAACTGGCAACGAGCTGTGAGGAGAGATTAGTTAGTCCTTCGTTCGCTTTCTGCAGAACAGTGAATAACAAGCATAGTCACGGATGGCAGTGATCAAAACCCGCCATCCAGAAAGCAGAAGGTGGCAGCTCCACTGGCTTCTGCCTCAGTCTGCCACATTGGATCAGAGATCAAGAGCAGGGAAGATGCTCAGTGGCCATCTAGTCTACCAAGCTCCAGTGAAGCTTGAGCACCTCGATGGTAGCAAAGGTAGTATTTGAACTCAGGGCTTCTGACTTCATATCTGTTCTCCCACTGTCTAAGGCTGCCTGTCATATTGTAGGAACAGAAGCATGTCCAAAGAGAATTGGGAGGACACTAAAGACCAGATTATAGGACAGTCAACTGTGAATGAACCAGGAATGTTTCTACAAAGAGAAGAATGAGGGTGAATATAGACGGTGTCTTCAAGTATTTGGAGGGATAACTGAGAAAAAGGAATCAGACTTGTTCTGCTTGGCCCCAGAGAACAACATGAGGCATAATAACAGGGAGACTGATTTTGGTTCGATGTTTAAAAAAACAAAATTACCTGGTTTTCAGATATGTCCAGAAATGGAATGGGCTACCTCAAAAGGTAGTGAGCTCTCTGTCCCTGAAGATGTGACCCCCACTCCCTCTTCAAGTCCTGCTCTGTCTCTGTGGTTGAGTCACAGGCAGGGGTACAAGGTTAAGAATGAAGCAGAGAAAAAACTGGAAAACGAGGGTATGCCCATCAATTGGGGAATGGCTAAACAAATTGTGGTATATGCTGGTGATGGAATACTATTGTGCTGAAAGGAATAGTAACTTGGAAGAATTCCATGTGAACTGGAATGACCTCCAGGAATTGATGCAGAGTGAAAGGAACAGAACCAGGACAACATTGTACACAGAGACTGATACACAGTGGCACAATCGAATGTAATGGACTTCTGTACTAGCAGCAATGCAATGACCCAGGACAATTCTGAGGGATTTATGGTAAAGATGCTACCCACATTCAGAGGAAGAACTACAGGAGTGGAAACACAGAAGAAAAACAATTGCTTGAACATATGGGTTGATGCGGAAATGATTTGGATGTAGACTCTTAATGACCACCCTAGAACAGTTATCAATAATATGAAAATAGGTCTTGATCAATGACACATGAAGAAACCAGTGGAAATGCGTGTTGGCTAAGGGGGGGAGGTAAGAACATGAATCATGGAACCATGGAAAAAATTTTTCTAAAAAAATAATGAAATTTAAAACCTTAAAAAAAAAGAATGAAACAGAGAATACCATGCTTCCCTCCTTGGAGGTTTGGACAGGAGATCTCTATCATTAGGGAGATGATAAAATCTGAGGATGATGGGGTTGGGGCAACCAGACAGATGGCATCAGGTCATCAGGGATCACTAGACCTCAGAACATATGACACAGAGTGTCTGGTATGAGATGGATCTTAGAATTCAATGATTTACTAAGTTCCTATGAACAAGACCCAGTAAGGTAATGGCCTGTTTTAAAGATCTCAGCTCTGGCACTTATTAATTGGGAGGGGGACTTTACGGTGATCTGTTTACCTCCCTAAACCTCAGTTTTCTCATCAGTAAAATTGAGATAACAATTTCTGCTACCGAATTTAGAGGGTCATCGATTTAGAGCCAGAAGGGGCTTGAGAAGTCATTCTGCCCCTTCCATTTTACAGATGAAGAAACTGTGGTCAGTCCATAAAGATGGATTGACTAAATCAAGATCATATCAGCAGGGAGTGTAGCTAGGTGGAGAGCTGGTTCTGGAGATGGGGAGGTCCTGGGTTCAAATGTAGAGTCAGATAGTTACTTCCTCGTTGAGTGACCCTGGGCAAGTCACTTAACCCCATTGCCTAACCCTTCCCACTCTTCTGCCTTGGAACCAATAACAGTATTGGTTATAAGATGGGAAGATAAGGGTTAAAAATATGTATCATATTAGCAAAAAAGAGCAAAGCTAGAATTCCAACTCAAGTCCTCTGGCTCCAAATCTAGTCCTTTCCCTAATGCAACACACTTGTTTTCTGTTTTGTTTTGTTTTTGTCCATCTTAGAATTAATACTGTGTATTAGTTCCAAGGCAGAAGAGCAGTAAGAGCTAGGCAATGAGGGTTAAGTCACTCCCCCAGGGTCACACAGTCAAGAAGTGTCTGAGGTCAGATTTGAACCCAGGACCTCCTCTCTAGCCATTGAGCCTCCTAGCTGTCCACCAGTGCATTACACTTTTAAGGAAGCACTATACAACCTCAAAATCTCTACATAGGTGAGGTTTTCTATTATTACTGTTATTGCATAAGGAACTTAGCTTTTCATGAAGGATAGGAAGGATATGACATACACAAATAATTATAAGTGGAATGGGGGAAAGAAGGGACCCAAAGTGCTAGAGGAAAATTTGAGGAAAGTAGAGTTACTTTTAACTGAGAGGATCTAATGAGATTTCAGGAAGGAAATGGCAGTAGGGGCAGCTAGATAGCACAATGGATGTAGCACCAGGCCTGGAGTTGGAAAGAGGTGGGTTCAAATCTGGCTTCAGACACTTCCTAGCTATGCTACCCTGAGCAAGTCATTAACCCAACTGCCTAATGCTTGCCTTACTAAGACAGAAAGCCAGTTTTAGGAAGGAAGGAAGGAAGGAAGGAAGTAGAAGGAAGGAAGGAAG
>NW_025380511.1:0-2353 GCF_016433145.1 Gracilinanus agilis | reverse complement strand
AATAATAATATATTATTATAAGGGCATCTTCCTTGCCAGGAAACATACTAGCAAATCTAATAAAGGCCTTCCTCCCAAGGTGCGATTCTAAAGGTAGGAATTTCAGGCACTTTGATATACCAATAGAGGGGACATTGAGTAGCTTTCAGTATTGCTCAAATAACACATACACGAGGCATCAATCCAGCTGAACTCTCAACATTCCCTTTCAAACAACTTTAAAATAATGCCTCAAATCAAACTTTGGAGTAGAGGATCCGACAAAAGGTTGGGGCGGGATATTTTTCTGGCCTAAGAAAACTTAGGAGGTCAGCAGGAGAAGTTGTGACAATAGGGTGGAAGAAACAAGAAAATGGGATGGAAGGAAATACACAGTAAGTAGTCAAAACTGGGAACAGGAATGGGATGAGGTCACCCATAAAACGGAAGTAGATAGCAGAATGTATTAGAAACCAGAACTCAAAAAATGTGAGTTACAAGGGACATACTTGAAATAAAAACACCCATAAAAGGGCCAGAGTAGAATCTACTATACTCCAGCTGAACTAGAAAAGGGCAAAGTTAGCAATCAAGATCTCAGACACAGCAAAAGCAAAAAGAAACACTATTTAAAGAGATAAACAGGGGCAGCTAATAGGCTCAGTAGTTAGAGAGCCAAGCCTGGGGATAGGAGGTCCTGGCTACAAATCTGCATTTAGATACTCCCTAGCTGTGTGATCCTGAGGAAGTCACTTACCCCCCATTATCTAACCCTTAACTCATCTTGTGCTTGGAACTGATACTTAATATTGATTCTAAGACAGAAAGTAAGGGTTTAAAATCAAATGAAAAAGAGATAAGCAGGGAAATTATATTTTGCTAAAGAGTACCATAAATAACATAAAAAAGTCTCTTTCATAAAGGCCTTACTTCTCAAATATATACTGAGTATAAAATTGAGTCAAATTTATAAAAATCAGAGCCATTCCCCAAATTGATAGTCAAAGGGTATGAATAGGCAGCTTTCAGAAGAAGTAGTCAAAGCTATCTTTAGTCATATGAAAAAAATACTCCAAATCCCTACTGATTAGAGACAGGCAAATTAAAACAATTCTGAGGTACCATTTCACACCTATCAGAAATGACAAATGTTGGATGGTATGAGAGGAAAAATAGGTACGCTAATGAACTGTTGGTCGGTGGAGTAATGAACTGATCCAAACATTCTGGAGAACAATTTGACAGTAGGCTATTAAACTGTGCATATCTTTTGGTTCAGCAATACCACTATTAGGTCTGTATCCCAAAGAGATCAGAGAAAAAGGAAAGGACTTATATGTACCAAAATATTGACAGCACCCCAGCTGTGTGACCCTGGGCAAGTCACTTGACCCCCATTGCCCACCCTTACCACTCTTCCACCTATGAGACAATACACCGAAATTAAGGGTTTAAAAAAAAAACTTTAAAAAAAATATTGACAGCAGTCTTTTGTGTGGCAGCAAAGAATGGAAAATCAATGGGACACTCATCAATTGGGGAATGGCTAAACAAGTCGTGATAGATGATTGATGGAGGGCTATTGTGCTATAAGAAATGACGAGGTCTGGGTGGTTTCAGAAAAACATATCAAGATCTGTGAACTGATGCAAAGTGAAGTGAGATGAACCAGGAGATCACGGCACAGTAACGGCAATGTTGGAATGATGATCAACTATGAAGGACGTGGCTACTCTGATCAATGCAGCGATGCAAGACAATTCCAAAGGAATGATAAAGAGAGAACTGATGGAGTTTGAGTGCAAATGGAAGTACGATTTTCTCACTTTATTTTTGTTCTTGGAAATATGGCTAATATGAAATATATTTTGCATGATTTCACATATATACTTTTCAGCTTGAGACACTTCCTTGCTGTATGATCCTGGGTAATTAATTAGGTTAACCACTGCCTACCTCAGTTTCCTCATATGTAAAGTATGGATAAATAATAGCATTAACATCACAGATTTGTTGTGGGAGATAAAATTAAAGTGTTTTGCAAACTCTATAGCATATATAATCCTAATGCTACCTATTATCATTATCATCATCATCATCATCATCATCTTAGGAAAGACAAAAAGATAGAGTGTGTTAAGTAATCTAATGAATAGATTGAAGCCTATACCATATAAGGATTTATTGGAGGAATTGAGAAAAAGAAGCCTGGAAAAGAGAAGGTTCGAGGGGACATAAGTATCTTTGTCTTTTTAAAAAATATTTTTAATCTAGCATTTATTTTTGACATTTTTTAGTTCCAAATTCTTTTCCTCCCTTCTCTCCTTCCCCACAACCCACTGAGAAGGCAAACGATATTATCATATATATATAT